>NW_007256409.1:287343-293210 GCF_000164805.1 Carlito syrichta | reverse complement strand
TCAGGCTATCCACTCACCTCAGCCTCCCAAAGGCGCGGGATTACAGGCTGAGCCACCAAGCTCGGCTTCTACATTTTCATTTATTTCTGTTGATTTGTTCTGTTAAAGACTGGGAAAGTGTATCAAAGTATTCCCAAACAATTTAGTGTCTTTGCACTTCAAAATACAGTTTGTAAGTGTATTTCAGATCTATTTGGATGCTTTGTCATTCACCTCATAAATATTCATGACTATAATACCTCCATTGACATTTTATCTTAATTCACGAATGCTTTCAAATTTTGTCCTTGACATATTTTAGTATCAAATGTTTGAGTAAATCAAACTTTATTCCGTCTTAGGGGTTTTTTGTTTCGTTTTGTTTTATTTTAACCTCCTTTAGTACAGATGAATTGGGTAAAGACTTGAAACATTTATTTTTTTATATGGATTTCTGTAAAGATAAAACTAAGTCGCAGTACTTTAAATCAATTTCAGGTTATTTTTAAAAAATAAAGAAAAAGACTTCTCAGTGACCTTTCCCAGGGTAATCAAAACAATTAAAATATCAACCAATACACAAAATGTAGTTATCATTCAGTGTATACTGATTTCAAAAGGAAGTTGATGAGATGGACCAGTTCAAATTTTTAAAAAGAGAAAGAACTAAACAAACAGTAAAACATACTGGCATGTACGTTCCTTGATTGAAACATTTATATTAACTTTTTATCCAAAGTGTGGCAATTTCTCAGAGAACTAAAAATTGAGTTACCATACAATTCAGCAATCCCACTTCTGGGAATATACTCAGAGTAACATAAATCGCTCTACCAAAAAGACATCTGCACATGTATGTTCATTGCAGCACTACTCACAATAGCAAAGTCATGGAACCATCCCAGATGCTTACTGAAAATGAACTGGATAAAGAAAATATGGTACCTATACATGATGAAATAGTACATAACCATAAAGAACAAAATCATGTCCTTTGCAGCAACATAGATGCAGCTAGAGATCATTATTCTAGTGAACTACTATAGAAACAAAAAACGGAATACCAGATGCTCTCACTCATAAGTGAACCCTAAACAGCGGGCACGCAAGCACAATGGTGGGAACAACAAATGCTAAGTATTTGCTAAAGTAGGAAAGAAAGGAGGGAGAGAGAATAAGGGGCATACAACCACCCACTTGGGTGCTACTAGGGGCAGAGAGGGCTTGGTAGAAGCCCAAAACCACACCTGCATAGAATTTACTTACGTAGCAACTCCTCACATGTACCCTACAACTTTATTTTTCAAATTAAAAAAAATTTTAAAAATTTAAAAAAGCAAAAGGCTTTCAGTGTCTGATCAAACAAACCATGGCTTCCATTTTACTATTTGATGTACTATATCCTTAGAACTATCTTGTATATATTGTATTTGGCAAATTGTAAGGATTAATATTTATATTTTTTGAGGTACAAAAATAATGCATAATACTTTTAATACTTGAAAATTTAAAATGTTTATGCAAAAGGCACAGAGATTTCATTTATCAAACATTTTCTTTTGAAAGCAAATTATTATTATTTTGAGAATATATATCAAAATTATATATATACACACAAAGGACAAGAGTATAGTTTGAACACAATCAGTATAATACTGTTTTAGGAGTAATTATAAATTTTATCATGTAAATTTCAATTGCATAAACTCGTACTTCAGTTTCCAATTTGTGAAATAAAAGGAATTAGATGAAATCTCCTGTAGGCAAAATAATGTCTCTTCCCACTAGATGTCCCTGTCCTGATTCTAGAAACTTGTGAATATGTTGCCTTAGACAACACATTTCAAGTTGCAAATAGAATTAAGGGTGATAACCAGAGAACTTTAAAATAGGGAGGTAATACAGGATTATCCAGATGGACCAATGAAATTGCAAAGGTCTTTAAATATGGCAGAGTAGATGAAGAGTTGTCTCAGGTGGGGCAATATAAGGAAGATCATTCAGTCATTGCTGGCTGTGTAGATAGGATGGGGCCACAAGCCAAAGAATGCCTGCAACCTCACTATGCCGGAAAATGCAAGAAAACAGAGTCTCCTTCTACAGACTCCAGAAAGGAACTCAGGTTATTCCTAAGCATTTTGTTTTATTTGTAGTTATTGTAAATGGGATTACTTTCTTGGTTTCTTTTTCAGATTGTTCACTGCTAGCTTATAGAAATGCTAATGATTTTTGTCTTGATTTTATATTCTGAAATTTTACTGAATTTTTCTTCAGTTCTAATATATTTTATTTTGGTGAAGGCTTTAGGCTTTTCTATATATAAGATCATGTCATCTGCAAACAAGGATAATTTGACTTCTTCTTTTCTAATTTGCCTGCCCTTTATTTCTGATTATTACACATTGTATGCCTGTAACAAAACATCATATGAATCCCATAAATATATACAGTTATTTTGTACCCATAATAATTTTTTTTAAATTAAAAAAAGAAACACAGTCCTGCCAACACTTGGTTTTTTAGTCTTTTAGACTTTTGAACTCCAGAATTGCAAGATTACCTGTAAATTGACATTGCTTACATTGTTCATCAAAGTACACTTAGTAGATCCACTCACTTCAAGTATTTGCTAAAAGCCACAAAACTTACTGGTTGTCAAGGGCTGATAAACTTCTGTCCACACAGCAACCTAGCAATGAATGTGGTCAAGTCAAAACTGGTTATTTCAGGGGAGTCGCCATTTATACAATGCAGCTTTATTAGAATTTCTTTAAAACTCCCCACGCAAAGCTAAGTCCAATTTTTTAAAAGTAACTTATTATGCCAGTTTTGAGAGATCAAGTTTTCAGAATATTTTTAAAAGGTTTAAGTTCTACCCATTGCTTATTGTCATTGCTGGCTCAAATCCATGCCACATTTAGATTGAAATAAAAGGAAAAGAGTTTAATTGTTTTGCATTTTATTTTATTATTTTCTCTTAGTTAGTAGTAATGAAATGAAGCACATGTACGAAGTTAGCAGAAAGACTCCTTGATAATGACTTTCTTTAGGCATCATTGAGTTTTCTAATTTAATCAATAATTGTATTATTTTATGCAGTGCTTTGCAAAGCGCTCCCTTCTGTGTGTTTATATATACACGGATACACAACCAATCATGTTTTAAAACATTAGTTCCGGTCAAAACTCCTTATATAATTTCTAAGTATTATGAATCCCCATGTTTACTTCCTATTGGCATGCTATCTTTATTAGATTATGGAATATCATCATTTTAGACCTGAAATTTTGACAAATGACCACAGCAAATATACTGATTCATTCCATTACATTATAGAAAAAATCCTTGTTGGTAGCAGAGCTGCTGAGCTTCAAAACAGTATCCTTATCAGAAAATACAAGTCCTGGCACTTTCTCTGCCTCTTTTAACACATAGCATAGGATAGTGTAGACATTGGTACAATGATACAGGACTGGAGAACTAAAGGAAAAATCAAGGATAAGCAGAGATATTTCCCCCATACTTATTGCTAATATCCACATAAAGGTAATAAAAGGAAATTAATTAATAGATTATGTGAAATCTCTACTTGTAAAATTAAAGAAATTTTTAGGGGAAAAATGTGCTTTTAGTTTCTCTGACTTCTGTAAGAAACTTTTCACTCTTTTACTTCCTAAAATGTTTTTTGTAGTTACATCAAGTTTGACTGGTTTACAGGCAACTCCATTTTCCTCCTGAAGCAACATTTTAAGATGTTTCTTGCTTTTATAAGAATATGTGGACTGGGCATGGTGGCTCACACCTGTAATCACAGAACTTTGGGAGGCCTAGGCAGGAAGATTGCTTGATCCCAGGAGTTGAAGACGAGCCTGGGCAATAAATGAGATCATGGCTCTATAAAAAGACCAAAAAATTAGCCAGGTGTGATGGTGCCTGAGCTCAGGAGTTGGAGGTAGCAGTTAGCCGTGATCATGCCACTGCACTCTGGCCTGGGCAACAGAGGGAGATCTCGACTCAAAAAAAAAAAAAAAAAAAGAATATGTGCCTATATAAGGAAGTATGCTTTCTCTCTGTGATAGTCTTTATCTCTTGTAAATGTGAATATATATATGTATATAAATTTAAAACAAACAAAAACTTCAGAGTTTTGCAAGCTGACAAAAACCTCCTCTGTAATAAATATTCTTCCACTTAAAAAAATTGTAAACCTATTTCCTGTCCAATTATTCTCTGGTTCCTATGTCAAGATGACTTCAAGAGTAATATCTGTATCGCTAATCAATTTCTGCAGCAGAGGAAAAGTTCACTGGCATTTTGTTTCCCGAGTGTTTGCATGGCATTTTTCATTGCAAACTCTAGGCACTGGTGTATATATTTTAGGATTATGAAGAAGGAAAACTAGGTCTGTTCTGGCTGGTGTAACTGCTTCAAAGAAAAACCTAAGTACGTTATTTTTACAGGAAAGGAAACAGACATTTGGTATGCTGTCATCCTCCCTTGTGTATGCAAGCCTCATAGCAACTTCAAGTAAGTCTTGTACTCTTCTGATTGATGAATATATATGGGTTCAGCAGGTTAAGTGACTTGTAAGCGGCTGAGAGATGATTGAAATTTGGTTTGTCTATCTATAAAGCCTGGGCTTTAGTGGCTGTCCACTCTCTTAATTTGTATGAGAGATTAGATATGGTTAATTGGGCAACTCATATTACCGGCCTGTTTGTAGGAACTGGCAGACAAATCATTGAAACATCTCTCGCCAGAGCCCAGCAGGTCGAGGCTGCGGTGGCCAGGAGCGGCCACTGCAGTCCAGTCTGGGCAACTGAGTGAGACTCCAACTCAAAAAAAAAAAAAAAAAAAAAGAAACATCTCTCATAGCCAAGAAAAACTAGAGAGGATGGAGTTAAAGAGATAAAGATAGCATCATCATTTTAGAAATCTAGATGTAAAAGAGGAATAGATGCACAAGGCAAGATGATGTTTGATTATGATACATAACGGATTCCTGAAACACTTAAATGTAATTAAATATATAAAAAGGATAGAGCAGAACGTAAAAAATGTTATGAATATACAGCACTATAATTAGTTGCTTTTTTGAGACATAGCACTAGTCGCAGACTCTTGCCTATTAAAAATTTAAGAAAAGAGAAAGAAGGCTGTTTAAGAAGACAAAGATGATCTAAATGCAGAGCTTGTCAGGTGGTTGCCATTGAGGAAGGATAAATACAGTTGGGGTAGCCTTCAAGAAGATCCCCTGAATGATAAAATATTGTCTAGAGTGCTAGATAAATTTCACAATTTTATTGGCAATCTGATATGATTCAATCGCAGTCTACATCCTCAAGACTTAGTATATTTAGTTCTATTTTGCAGAGAGTAATGAATCCAGAATTTATGTTTGGCAGTACCCTCCAGAAAGCAACATTTTTCTTGATGCATCTGCTCTGATAATTTGCTCATTTGACTACACAAATGAGACTTCAACTGACATAGAAAGCCAGTTATACTAAAGAATCTAATACAGCAGAGACTCTGAAAACTTCTAAGACTTTCTCTCATTTCAAATATCAGAGACAGATTTATAAGAGCATTTCTAAAAAACAGTGTCTTGAAATTGGTCCATATTCAATAAATGATGGTGGTGATGATCATTGTGATGTTTTGAAAGTCACATCCCATCTTCACGATGGTGTTTTATAGGAGGAAACAAAGATCATTGTTTATGGTAAGAAAAAATTAAGCATATACATACATATATACACACACACACACACACACACACACACACACACATACACTATTGGATTTGAATTTCTTTTCTTTCTTGTTTTTTTTTTTTTTTTTTTGAGTTGGAGTCTCACTCTGTTGCCCAAAATGGAGTGCAGTGG
>NW_007256409.1:270504-287172 GCF_000164805.1 Carlito syrichta | reverse complement strand
TTACAGGCATGCACTACACGCCCGGCTGATTTTTTTAATTTATAGTAGAGATGAG
Source organism: Carlito syrichta (assembly GCF_000164805.1). NCBI lineage: Eukaryota > Metazoa > Chordata > Mammalia > Primates > Tarsiidae > Carlito > Carlito syrichta. Next base: position 287,117 of record NW_007256409.1, on the reverse strand, counting down.
GTCTCGCTGCCCAGGCGGGTCTCGAACCCACGGGCTCAGGCAATCCACTCACCTCAGTCTCCCAAAGGCGCTGGATTACAGGCTGAGCCACCGAGCCCGGCGGGTTTGAATTTCATACTAAATTTATTAAATTACAAATTTTGAGAGGCAGTTTCCCTTACCCCTTTAATTAAACTTATAAATATTGTTTTAGCTATAAATCTGGAAAATCACATAAAATAAGAACAGTTCTTTTCAAGGGATTCTTTGAATAATGTTTGGTAAATTCAAATAGAACAGTGTGAATAACAAAACAGTGATACTATATATATTGTATGGGTGTTAGTTAAAGAAGATCCATATAAAAAGAGATTGTTTTCATAAGTTTAATGTGAAAGCACAGCTTTTCAATCTCAGCACTATTGGCATTTGATTCTGGATAATTCTTTGTGCTGGGGGCTGACCTGTGCATTGCAGGTTGTTGAGCAGCGTCCCTGGTCTCCACACACTGGACGCCAGTAGGTGTCCCCTACAGGTGTGATAACCAAAAATATCTCAAGAGATTTTCAAATCTCCCCCAGGGGTGACATTGCCCCAGCTGAGAACTACTGTGCTAGAGAATCAGCGAGACCTCATCTCTACAATAAATCAAAAAATCAGCCGGGCGCGGTAGTGCACGCCTGTAGTTCCGGCTACTTGGAAGGCTGAGGCGGAAGGATCGCCGGAGCCCAGCAGGGGAGCCTGCGGTGGGCAGGAGCGGCCAATGCACTCCAGTCTGGATGACAGAGTGAGACTCCAACTCAAAAAAAAAAAAAAAGAAAAAGAAAAAAAACTGTGTTGTTAAGATTTTCTTTTCCCGTTTCTCATCTGAAATCTTCTTACCCTTCCAGAAAATGTAAGCTCCACGAGAACCTTGTTTATTTCATTTACCATACTCAGACCCCAGCAACTTTAATGAATACTTCTTGAATAAATGAATAGAGATATAATCAAAATAAATACGCTCATGTTTTATTGGAGTGGATAAACTATGTGATTAGATCAATAATGTATTTAAATCTCTGTGAGTTCTTATTCTTAAGCTGAGTATTAAATGAAATTTTGTTGACCTTGGGTAAGTGAATTGTACAAATAATGTTAATCAGTCACTTTTGTCCTATCCTCTCTCTTATTATTGGGTTAGAAACTCAACTAATAGCCATTGTAGGCAAGGTTGTGGAGAAACAAATAAGAAATATATTAGATATTGTGATTTCTTTGTGATTTACATACTGGGGAAAATCTCTACAGAGTGTCAAGATCCCTGGTCAATTGAAAAGGAAAAAGCAATCCACATAGCTAAAATGGTTGTTTGGCTTTGATTACTCTTCAGTGGGATGTTCCAATAATTGAAATAATGTGTTCAAACTTTTGGGAAGAAAATATCAGTGGGTAAGCTTATAGACCTCAAAATAATGAAACTAATTAGGGCAGCTTCAGGGTAGTCTACTCAGGAAAGTTGGAGAGTAGAGAGTGAAGCAAAGTGAGGAATCTACTCTTATTAAACGAAGTGCTTGAGGATGTGAGCTCTAAACTCAGTCTGAAGCTGGACATGGACAAGATTCAGAGTCAGAAGAAGCAACATTCTCAATAATATCTGAAAACTAATGTACTATTCAAGAAAGCGTAGATCAAAGAGATAGCAGAGATTAAAAACAACAACAAAACACAGATAACTAGTGGTAAAGTCAAAGTAGGGGATACACAAAAGCAGGTACAGAGAAACTTCCCATGACTGGAAAACAGAGATTGGGGTAGAATTCAGTTTGCTCAGATGCCATAGCTTAAGCCAGCATCCAGAGGTAGGGGTCAAGAGTCCAGTGGACTTAGAGGACTTTGAAGGCCTGGTGATAATGTGTTCATAGTCTCTCAGGTATCTAGTTTGTGGGACATGCTTATTTCCTCTGAAGACTTCACCAACTGAGCTTATAGTAGAGCCAACATGTGAGAAGTGTCTTAGGCCAGATGTGTCCAAAATCTTGTCTTCCCTGGGCTGCACCGAATAACCTTTTGACTTCCCTGACCTACATCGAGTAAAGAGGAATTGTCTTGGGCTGAACGTAAATTATATAATATAGTTAGTGTATATACAAACAAGACTTCTTTTATTTTTTTAACATTTTTATTATAAAGTTTAGAAAAATGTGAACAATATAAAACCAGTGGGAAATTTGACCTTGCTTTTGTAAAACAAATCTATCAATGTCTGGTTCAATGGAAGTGGTCTCAATTCTTAGTGAGTTCTCAAGGTGCTCATCAGAAATGTTTGTTCGAATTCTGTTCTTCATGTGCTTCATAATTGAAAACAGCTGCTCACAAATGTATGTGCATCCAGAAAGCAATGCCATGAATAAGGCATTATTATGAACTTCAAAAAATGGAACTATATATGGGGTTATGAAGATAATAAATGCTAAAAAACACATGATGTGAAAAAGACTGTGGGGCTGCATTACTAGCTGCCCTGGGCCACCTGCGGCCCATGGGCCACAGGTTGGACTTGCCTGCCTTCGGCTATAGTAGCCAAACAGGCACATTCCAGCGCCTGCAGGCTGACCCATGTTCCTTCCATCACGCTGTGGGGTGACTAAAGAGAAACTTGGCCCTGTTGTACAGGAAGGAAGGTGGGGAGGGCGAGAGGAAGGGAGAGAGGAAGGGAGGGAGAAAGGCAGGGAGGGAGGAAAAATATAATGAAAGTTTTATAAAGATGTTATATCACTCATGGATTTTATACAACATGCTAAAATTAAAAGTATAGTTTACAGAGTTGCAAATCCGGAGTGTGTGGAGAGTCATTTTCTGTAATTGTTTTGTGGATGCCATCATGTTTTGAACTCTTCCCAGAACCATTCAGACAGACGTCCCTAGAAGAGAGCATGCCTCATCTGCCTGCTGCAGCCAATACTCTAGTTCCTGGAATAGATGAAGTGTGATAAGCCATAGCTCTTACAGAATGCCATTTGATAAGAATTATTTCCAATCTGAATGTGCAAAATGTTAAGGAAGCTTTCTACACATGTAAGTTATTGTCAGTCCTCTGATGACAAACATATTCAGGTGCCCTTTGTGGAGAATAATTCTTCCCAAAATATCCCCTCAAGACAGAACTTTCTGCCACCACATTTCATGCTAAACAGCCCAACAAAGAGTTCTACCTTGCTGTAGCTATTTCATTCGCACCCTTTCATTTTTACTCCTTTAAAACTCACTTCCTTCTCCAACACTTTCCTGAATCTGCTCTCTCTGAGGTCACAAGAATTTCTGCTGCTCACATTAACTCACCTCTTTGGCATCTGGGAGGATTTAGCCACCCTTTTCCCTCCACTTTGGGACTGAATGCGCAGCCGAGGGGATTTTTCTGCTACCTCCCTTGGGAATGTAGCTAATACCACTGGCCTCCTTGGATTCTCTGATAATTTCCTCCAACCTGCAGTGGCCTAGCTCCTTCCCTTTCTTGCTTGCCTCTTTTCCTTAATGGTTTTTCCTGAGAATGTTTCCTTAATATCCCTTGCACTTGAATCGTTGGGCTGGGGTTAATTCTGCAAGAACTTGAGACACCCTGCCTCCTTATAGTCTATTTTTGTACTTATTATCACATCTTTAGGTCTGTTTGTTTCTTCCTGAAAGCCCCGCACACCTTTGGAAATTTCATCCACTCTTATAGCTTTATCACCTCCACGACAACATAACCCAAATAGCAGTCCTCAAAATTAGCCTTTCTCCAAAACTTCCAATGGGATTATTTTCAATGGGCTGTCTACAATGCCCACATTTAATATGTATAAAAACAAATCCATTTTGTCTAGACCACATTTGTTGTTGTTAATCGTTTTCCTCCTCTTCTCTTCTGTTCAGGGACAAGGAAGCCCTCTCCAAAGTATTGAGGTTTGGGAACTGGCAGTGCGATAGAGCTGTTTTAGTTCTGGTTTTCATTCATGTGATGCTGCTGCTTGAAGTTGGAAATATCTGCTGTGAGGCCCCAATACTGGGGAGCTCTTGCACCTAGTCATCTGTCCACCCAAATTCAAACCAATTCTCTCTGAGAAAAATAATCTTGAAAGTTCCAATATTTACTTAATATTTCTTGGTATTTTTTTATAAACTGCTAGTTTGGTAATTCTTCAGAGTCTTTGCAAACTCTTGAATCTTTTATAAAATATCTTTAAAAGATATTTTATCCAAGTTTTTAAAAAATTATTTTCAGTCAGAAAGGGAATTCACCTGAAAGGCCCAACTAGTAATCCTGAAAAATGAAATTCAATGATTTTTCTTTTCTCCAACATTACTTTAATTCACATTCTTCAAATCTCTTCACAGAATGATAATCATCTCTAAAACTTGTTCCTTAAGTCTTGTCCTGTTCCCACTCAGTAATTTCAGATTTATCTTCCTGAAATATAGCTATGATACCTTCCTCCTTCCACACGCAGAAATCTCAATGTCTTTTGACTGTCAAGTCATTACAAATTCTTTAGGCAGACCAGTGCGAGTTTGTGTCCAGGACATGCTCTCCTCTAATCTCCCATATTTTACCACTGTGCATTTAGCAGATGCTGCAAATATGTAAATTCCCTGTGAGCATGCTCCCTGCTTCCAAATATCTTTGTACACACACCCTCTTTCTTCTGCCCAGAGTGCTTTCTACTTTTTTCACAAGCCATATTATTCTACAGAGCCCATTTCTTCCCTCCTATGCAGGAAAGCCCTTCTATTCTCTTGTCTCAAGCCTCTTTTATCTTCCTTGTTACTTCCCAATGCTACCTTGTAGTCCAGGAATGTGTTTACTGTAGTCCATCATCTTGAGTACTGTTGTATCACCATTTGGGTACCATCTTCTCACCCAAACACACTTGGCACAGTGCGTATTACACTTAGAGTAATCCATCACACACACACACACACACACACACACACACACACACACACCCTCTTTAGCAATGGAAAATTTCACTGCAGTTGAATGCCACTCTTATCAGGGTCAATTAAATAAAAAGGCAACCTAGGTAGGTGCTGAAGAATAATAAGAAAGGGGAAAGGAATAAAATGAAATCCTGAACAGAAGTGGACTTTTAGAAAAAACCTTGGGAAAAGTATCTTAGAATGGTCTTCCTATGTCTGTGAAGAAATATGGGAGATTAGAGGAGAGCATGTCCTAGACAGTTAGAGTGTATGTGTCTTGTGCTAAATTAGCAGAGCTAAGATTTGAGCACCACTTGAGATTGCAGGCTGAGTAAGTTAAATAAAGTTTGCACTTGGTTGTTTGTCCATTTTGAGCATCCACAGAACTCTGTACTTCTGGGACAGTAGTGGAAACCAGCAGACAATGATTAACACTCCAAGTCTTAAACTCAGAAAGACCAGGGGCATTTGGCTCAAAAAATACAGGAAAAAAAATCTGCCCCTCAGAATGAGCATCATTCACCATAAAGAGCACTGATTTCTAACCATTAACTTAAAGCTATAGGGAAGGAAAATACTAAAACAGATCTAGCGAGCAAGAGATGGCAATTGTCATTGATTGTAGAATTTCCCTTATTTCTAATTTAATGTCATTAGCATGCTCTGAAGGCAACAAGTTTATTTTATTTTAATGAAAACATGCAATTATCTGAGATTTCATAGTTTTTCTTGTCACCTTGATCAATTTAACTTTATCACCAGATTTTAAATTTTGCACCTAAAAATAATCCACTTGACTATTTGTTGCAGTTAGGATGCACTACTGTGTTGGCCCTTAATCAACGTACAGTAAATGAATTAATGAAGAAATAATGAGTGAAATGTTGTATGAATGTTTCATCTTTGCCTTTCTCCCTTTTCAAATTCTACCAGCCCTTAGCATAAAATTTAAATTAGAAGTGACCCTGGATTTATTTTCTTTTTGGATATGGCTTTGCCTTTTTATTCTGTTCATAATTTTCCCTTTGAATAGTTAATTTTAGAAGAAACCTATACAAATATCAAGTTATGAGACCAATTATTTATAATGTGAATTAATATTTAAACACATGCCAAAAAGGTTTATTTTCATGTGTAAATCTGGCATACAGACATTACCTTCATTCTGAATTATATGTCTTAGTATCATGCAGAGAATGTAGCAAATTTGCTGTGAGATTAGCCAATTCCATGAGAAACGTCTGTCTGCACGGAAACCTATTTTTGCCAAATGTTGATCTTCAGATTTTATAAAAATGTAGGAAATTTTTTATAAAATTGGCAAATTCTCTTTTCTTTGACATATAAAAATATGCTTTGTAGTCTTCATTTTAGAAATACAGCTCAAATTGGAAATAATTCAAATATTGCATTGTGCTTATAATTTTAGATTCTATACATGATCTGTGAGCAATGTTGGAGACTTTCCTTCAGTTTTATAACCTTTGGAGGTGCAAAAAAAATTCAATATGGTAGAATTTCACAAATCAAATTAATCTTATACAAACACATCCACTATTCTTCTCAGCACAAGTAGTTTGAAGACTTAGAGCGCCACTTCAGCATATTTCTCTTCCTCCCTTAATTACTTAAGCTAAGATATAAGAACTCAAGTAAAGGTCTGTATAAACTCTTTATCTCCAAACTGTAGGATATGTTATGTATTTGAGATTGAATTAGCTTGAAAACTCTTCTCACCTCGCTACTTTCCCCTCTCCTTCATTTAGATTTAAGAGTCCATCTTGGGAAAATGAGCAAATTTCAAACCCAGTAACCAAGATGGATACATGAAAAGAAAAGAAAACCTCATGAGAAGAGGAGAAAACCAAAAGGGGTAAGCTTTCTTAGCCTGAATTTTGAAGCTTCTGCTTGAAGACCAAGTGAGATTCCAAGAGAGAAAAAACCAAGAGTCCATCCCCAAGTTCATACCATACGATGCTGTCTACCTAGAAATAAATGTTGGGAAAACTTCTGGCTTCTCTCTTGGGTAGATGGGAATGAAGGAAGCAAGAAGATGTAGTGGGAGTCTTTTCCCATCCTTTCTTAACCAAAAAGCGAAGTATTCCTTCTCTTGATGGAAATATGAAAATAAATAAAAAGACACAATTCTACCACCACCAAGGAAACATATGAATAAGGACTTCAACTAGTGGATATAGCTTAAGACATGTGTTTCTGAATATGGACAAAATTAGCCCTTAAAATAATAAAAACCAACTCAATTTAAGATTAATATGTTTTCTAAATTAAAACATGGTACATTTCTGTTTGTATATTTTTGACCACCTGATCATCAAAATTTGAAGAGATTGATACTATCCATTTTTAGTGAAGATATAGAGGAAATTGTTCTCAAAAACTGCTGAGGCTAAGTACAGGGTCTCATGCCTATAATCCTAGCTATTTGGGGGGGCTGAGGTAGGAGGATCCCTTGAGCCCAGAAGTTAGGGGCTCAACTGAGGGACAGAGCAAGACTCTGTCTCTAAAAAAGAATTTCAAAAACTGCTCAGAACGTGTATCATGGTACAATCTCTTTTGAAGGGCAATTTGCCTAGAACTTCTCAGAATTTTATTTGTGGATTCTCCTTGAGTCAGCAATGCTACCTGTAGAGGTATGTCCCATGGAAATATTTGCAGTATACAAAGGTAGATGCAAAGAGAACTAAGAGAGTCTAGGTGACCATAAATAGGGAATGATCTTATGAATGTTAGCATACCCAGACAAGGGCAACTTTTAAAAATAATATTAATCAATAAAACAATCATAGTAATATAATAAGTTATATTAAATAAATATAGTTATAATAAAATAATAAGTTAACTTGAGAGAATGATTTCTGTGATATACTAACTTGTGGGGGAAAAAAACTTAATAGAAAGTTGTAGAAGAATATATACCAACTAGAAAATATGAAGAAAATCTATTTAAAAAGAAAAAAGATGTATATACCATACAGACTCCTAACTAATATGCCTAATATATTAATAGGAGGAACTCATTTGAAGATGTTTTTTCTTTTTCTTTTTCTTTTTATGAGTCAGAGTCTCACTCTATCACCCAGACTGAAGTGCAGCGGCATGATCACGGCTCACTGCAAACTCGACCTCCTGGGCTCAGGCAAACTTTCTGCCTCAGCTTCCCAAGTAGCTGGGACTACAGGCACGTGGCACCACACCCAGCTAATTCTTTTCTTCTTTTGTAGAGATAAGGCCTTCTATGTTGCCAAGGCTTGTCTGGAACTCCTGGGCTCAAGCAATCCTCCTGACCAAAGTGCTGGGATTATAGGCGTGAGCCACCACTCTTGGCTAAAATACTTTTTTCTTTTGTTCTTTTAATCCAAAGTGCTGGGACTATAGGCGTGAGCCACCACTCTTGGTTAAAATGCTTTTTCTTTTATTCTTTTTTAAAATACATACATGCTTCCTTTTTCCAATATGTATTGCTATTTTGTACTCAAACATACACACAATTTTAAAAATAAAATTTGCCACCAGATAAGAATTTTCTAAAAATACTCCAAATCCATGCAGCAGAAGGCATTTGTCCACTGCTCACTGAAAATCTCCATGTGTGGTTTGATTTTCTTTGAGGAAGTAAACTCACCTAAAACGAATATGCCTCATGTTGTTAGGCTCAGATAGTTCTTCACTGTAAATAACCCTGAAGGTACAATACTTCAACTCAAGTCACAGTTTGGAAATGCTTTGCATGTAGAAAACAATTGGAAAAATAAGTGACTTTTTCTCTATAAAATTTCAGGAACACAATATTTATGAATGCTACTGCAGATTATCTGGTGTCATGAAGGATATAAGAATAAGGCTCTTCATCAGAAAACTCCACAGAATGCAAACAGATTTAAATAAGAGTATTCATCAAGAGTAGGCAGATATTTATACAAACGTTGTCATATAAAAAATTAGCAAATACGAAAACTAAGTATAATATAAAATGTAAATATCCATGTAGAGTAATTCCATATCATTCTATAGTCACTGATTTTCAACATTTTGTTATACACCAAAAATACAAGTTTGTTCCTTTCACTTTTTCATGACTGTTCTCCCATAAATAACCTTCTACTGATAGTCGTAGTTTCTTCAGGAGGAACAAGATAATGGAAATTTATTTTGGAGTATTTTTCTTTATTCTAAACATTCCATCTGTCTAACTATATTTATGGTATGTAAAACACCTGTTTTTATCTCCAAGGGACCAATCTAGTTCTAAAGTCACAGCTGGTGATAGTCTGTGAGGGTGTTCGGATACTATTTCTCAAGCAAGGCAGATGGATATCAAAAGCAAGTTTATAATTTCATTTTTTATCACCATCAGAAAATTTGGACAAACTCAAAGGGATAGAACTATAGTCCTTCAACATGAAAGTCCAGCACTCCATGTGAGGGATAATCATAAGCATGTGATAGTGAAAGGGATCAAACACTAGGAACAAAAATCTCCCAAGAATAATGAAAATAGAGCCAATACTTAGGACCAAATGGCAGAAAGCAATAATTTCCAAGAGCTACACTGACCTAAACATTTAGGTGTAACTGTCTTTGACTAGGTCTCCTTCAGAACAGGCAATGGAAGAGAAAGTTCCTTTCAGTCTGTAAAATGAAGGTAGACGTGACACAGATAAGTTTAGAGCAAACTATAGTAAGATGAAATGTCCCAATCAAGAAACCTTTTGTGATCAAAGTTAAGGTTACCAGAAAATGACATTAACAAACTGTCAGAGACAATGATATGGATAATTCCTTATGTAAAGGACAAAAGATAACTTTAAAAGTGGGACCTCTCCTGCTGTGTAACCAATTCAGGTAAAGTCACCTCAGAAGATGCAAAAAATTCTCATGACCCACACCAGGAATAAGCAGGTTGATAAACCAGATCCTCAATCTTGAGCAGTGTGGAATGTTTTTTCACTGTCTTTAGGCTGTGTGGTTTATTGAAATACTTAATATGTGAAGGTGAGTAAAACTGATGAAACATGCAAGGAAGATAACTCTAATAATTAATAAGAAAGAATAAGAATATAATGAAGAAACACTATGAAATTACTGGCACTGGCACTTTTTATCTTATTGGCCTGAGTGAACCAATCCTATTTTAAGAAATCGCAATATGATATGTGCTTGTTTTCTGTTTTGTATAGTGCTTAAAGCATTTAAGGAAATCAGACATGTCAGACCATGATTTTGATAAAATGATTAAAATAATTTGATTAGGTGTATAATCAATGTTTAAATGTCTATGGGAATCTAATTTGTTAAATTAGTAAGCTTTTACTTTATTGGTTACATAAATAAAATGTGGATATTTAGGAGAATGCCATATAAATATAAATAAGTTAAACATCAAAGTAAAAATAGTGGTGATCTTAATGTGCATAAACTTTTGGGATATTAAAGAATCTCTCAACATTAAAAAGAGTAGATGTCTTAATATTTCACATTGTTTATAGCTAGTAGAAATGAAAGTCTAGAAATATCTACTAGTAAAGGAGGAATGAAAGTAAAGATGCAATGCCTTTTGGGATATGGTAAATATATTCTGTAAATATGACGAATATAATCACTAAATGAGTAGTTTTAAAATTTTTAAATCAAGTAATAGGAAGCAAAGAAAATCACTCCATGGAAATATGTATTAGCTATCAGTAGAATTAATTCTTAATAGAGATTTCTCCATTGAAAGAACAATATGCAATTTAATTCAGCAGTTAAAAGAATGAGATTAAAGAATTTAAAGCCAAAGGATAGAATGTAAAATTGGCAATTATATATACTTTGTCATACATCTGGATGGGAGATGGAGGCCACCTGAGAACAGAAAAACAAAACTGAGGGTTTAGGACAGGATGGAAGTGAGATCAAGTGTTTGGTTACAGATAGTTCAAGTTTGAAGGTATCTCTGAGACAGCCAAGTCAAGGCATTCTGTAAGCAGTTAGATAAATGGGTCTGGGAGCCATATGATATGAAGTTTAAACCAGAGATAAAGCTTGAGAGTCATCAACTAATGGATTGCATTTGATGCCCCTGTTAATTCACTTAGAAGAGTGAATGGGAACAGCAGAGGGCTCTGAGGGGCCCTGAAACTGAGAGGTTTATGGAAGCAAAGAAGCTGATATAAGACACTTAAGAGAACAACCAGGGACACAGAAGGAAAACTGTGAGAGAATGTAAGTGTTTGGGGACACCAAGTCAAATACTGCCAGGACACCTAGTAAGCTAAAGAATGAAAAATGTCCCCTGAAGTTGTCTATTTACACCCCTGTGGGATCTCAGCAAAAGCATTCCAATTGCATGTAGGGGGCAGAAGCCAGACCCGGTTGGAAGAAAGGTTTATGGTAAGGGAGTAAATGGAGGTGGCAGGGATACAACTGCTGAGGAGTTTGGCTCTGAGGGTGAGTAGAGATATGGTGGTGCCTTAAAGATGAAGTGGGACCTTAGGAGGTGTTTTTATTTTTAATATATGGAGTACTGAAGCCTGATAGTGATGGGAAGTATGAAAGAGAAAAGGATAGGTTGATGATGAAGGAGAGAATAAATAAATGATGGAGAGAGCTTTCTGAAAAAAAGTAAAAAATGATAAGTACAAAGTAAGTATGCATTTTGGGTATGAGAGAGAGAAAGACTTCGTTTTATAAAAGGGAAGGAAGGAGCCGGGCTCGGTGGCTCAGCCTGTAATCCCGCGCCTTTGGGAGGCTGAGGTGAGTGGATTGCCTGAGCCCGCGGGTTCGAGACCCGCCTGGGCAGCGAGACCTCATCTCTACCATAAATCAAGAAATCAGCCGGGCGTGGTAGCGCATGCCTGTAATTCCGGCTACTCGGAAGGCTGAGGCGGAGGGATCGCCGGAGCCCAGCAGGTCGAGGCTGCGGTGGCCGGGAGCGGCCACTGCACTCCAGTCTGGGCGACAGTGAGACTCCAACTCAAAAAAAAAAAAAGGGAAGGAAGGAAAGATGGGAGTGGATATGGGAAGACTGATAAATTGATTATGAGAAAGTGATGGAATTCCCATAGGATGCATTTTATATCATCCATAGTGTGGAAGATGAGGTCAAAGGCTGATTCTGAAAAGAACTGAAGTAGCATGCTAGTTAAGTAGAAGAGGGAGAGCTTTGGCTCCCTCATCTACTTTGGGGAGGTGAATCTCCTCTCTCTCTCTCTCTCTCTATCTCTCTCTAATTTACTTTCGAAATAAACTATATTTTCCAACCTAAAGGAAAAAAGTAGAAGAGGGAAGGAACTAACCTGTTATCTCAGTGGGAAAAATTGACGAGTAAATATACTAGCAAACATTTGCTGCTGGCTCTTTTTAAGTATTAAAATTAACAGAATTTGAAAACTTAGATTTTTGCAAAATTTGAGTGCAATAAAAATGTAAAATATAAATTATCTTAGAAAGTCTTAAACTTTAAATTATTAAGTAAACCCTAAAGTGATTTCACCATTTTGCGATAGAAAGACTAATATTTTCATTACTAATCTTTTCAAAAGGTTACTGTAAAACATTCTATCACTTATTAATAGCATTTTGCCTCAAATGGTAATGAAACTTGGATATTCATTTTTTATTAATGGCAAAGGTAAAGTAATTTTCTCTAATGAGTTCAGAAACTTGCTCGCCAACACTAGTCTATGCTCAGACTGCTTTATGGAATTTCATCTGAGAAAGAAGATACATTGAGATTGTGGTATTTCCTGGTTTCCTTGACAGACGCCCACCCCTGGTTTCTTTAGTTCCTTCATCCTACCTAACCAGCCTCAGGGCAGTGATGTCACCAGTGGGCTTTGCTGTCATTCTAGGCTCCTACTCTCCATAACCTTCTGGCTTCCTATTTGCCCATTTCCTACCATCATAGTCCTTGTTCTCTGCTTGTAGTTGCAGGTTATTTAATTGTGGTAAGAAACCATAAAACAATGTACTGTTATCACTAATAGTCAAAACACGTGACCACAACTAGCTTCTCACCATTTTTCTGGTAGACCCATACTTTTTTTTTTTAAACCATGTTTTTGACAACATCAACTTTTAAAATGTTAACATATAATGGAAGTAATTGCACACATTTTATTCAAAAATAACAGAATCTATGTTTCCTAAATAATTTAAGTAATGGCAGAATAATCTCGTTTATAGAACATTATCCGCCACTAACTTAAAATGTGGTGGACCTTCTGTTGCATATTATATTGGTTACTTTTTTATGAGAACTAACTTGTGGTAAAGGACTCACACTGCACAGATGTTGACCCCAATACTCTGATCAATTAGAAGGGCTCAGTCACTTCTCTCTGAGACCCATACTTTTTACATAGCTGTTCTTGCTCACATTTATCTTCTCTACTCTGCAAATGCCTTTGTCATAGCCATTTTCTCTCTTTTCCTAAATCTTGCTTCTCTAAAAGAGTGTCTTCCCACTCTTTTATCAGTGCTTTTGATCTGGCCTATTACAAAAACTTGCAATAATAAATGGACTACCTTTGTGTTCTCTTCGGTTCTTCCTTTCTCTGGCTCATTCTCATTTGCTAGCAAATATGGCTTACTCTTTTTTCCTCCATCTCCCTATTGTCCCCAACTAAAAATAATTTCTATTCACACATCTAACTTTAAAGTTAACTGCCTCTCTTCATCTTTTAAATATCAAACATCTTAGAAAAAGTCTGGTCATAAAATATGGCAATATTTTCTGTATCATCTGTCACTTATTACCCTCATAGAAAAAATTTATATTCCCATCACTATAGAAACCACCATCTTAGCAGGGCTTCTCAAAACTTCATGTGCATGTGAATCACTTGGTAATGTAGTTGAAATGCAGATATTGTTCAATAGGTTTTGAACAGAGCCTGAGATTCCACAAGTCTAACAAGCTCCCTAGGGATGCCCCAAGATTGGTTCCTGGAGCACAGTTTAAAATGCAATGATCCAATGGATCATCACTCAAAGTCTTATTAAGATTTTGTAGGCTGTCATTTGAAGATTAAATACTAAAATCTTGTCTACCTATTTTCATCTCTTTTAATTCTTCAACCCATTATCATTTGTCTCTGAGTTCATCATTCCACTGAATTTTCTCTTTCCAATCATCTACGTAGTATCATATCCAATAGATGTGTACACCATCATCTTACTGGATTGCCTCTGCTGAATTCAATGCAGTAGACTTACTCATATGATGAAATGGTGCAACTCTGGCTTCCCAGGAAGAAGAGATTCTCCTGATAACATACTGGGTAACATCAATGTTATGCTTCAGAAAAAGTCAACTCATAAAAAGGTTTAAATATTTGCCTCTTTCCATGTTGTTTAAGCTTCAGGACAAAGAAGTGAACATGTGATCCAACACCAAACTGTCAGGATAATAAAGCCTTAAGCACACAACAGGTTAGGTATGGTACATGATCCAATCATGCCCAGTCCAAATTCGTCCTTAGACTTTATTGTTAGGACTATTTAAAAAACAAACAAATCGGAGCAAAACACACTGCTATGCTGTGGTAACTAATATGATATTAATAGAAAGAGTTTTGTTCTGAGAGCTGCCACCTCATTAATCATCTGTAGATAATCTGTTCTGAAGACAGGTAATATCCTGATGCTTTCATCTCAACTGATGTGTCCAAGTATGCCAGAGATACCCCTGGATTGTACATTTCTACCTCTTCCCTTGATCTCTCTGTGGTTTAAGGTAATTTGAGTTGGATTTCACATGCAACAAAGTTTTGACAATAAATTCTTCTATAAATGATCTCATAAAAAAAAACTGAGAAAATGACACGTCTATGATAGATAAAAAAATTAGAATATGACCATTTTAGTAATTGCACTTTAGTTTATAAATACCCAATTTAATAATTGGGAAAATGATAAGTTAGACATGTTTTTAATATCCAAAAAGTTACATAGCACCCTAGATATATATAAGAGTTAACCTATTGGGAAAAATTGAGCATTGTACTGCTCTTCCTAGAAATTTTTCAAATGGTTAAAATAAAAAAAGTAAAAATGAAAAGAAAAAGAAATATTCCTTTACTCAGTTTCCCATAACTAAAAAAAACCTCTAATAATTCCTCCTTAGAAAAATGGGCAAAAGACACTAATAGTATATTCACTGAAGAAATTAAGAAAGTTGATTTTTTTTGTGGTCATTGTGAATGGGATTGTGCTTTTTACTTGGGCTTCTGTTTATTTATTATTGGTGTATAGAAATTCAACTATCTTTTGCACATTGATTTTATACCCCAAGACTTTGCCAAAATCCTTTATCAGCAAGGAGGTTTCTGACAGATTCTCTTGGGTTTTCGAGGTATAGAATCACGTCATCTGCAAAGACAGATGACTTAACTTCTTCTTTTCCTATTTGGATATCCCTGACCTACTTCTCTTGTCTGATTGCTCTAGCTACTTGGAAAACTGAGGCAGAAGGATCTCCGGAGTCCAGCAGGACATCCAAAACTATGTTGAAAAGGAGGGGTGAGAGTGGACATCCTTGTTTTGTTCTGGTTTTCAGGGGAAATGGTTCCAATTTCTGTCTGTTTATCAGTATGCTGGCTGTGGGTTTCTCGTAGATGGCTCTTACTATTTTGAGGTATGTTCCATTTATGCCTAGATGTTCAAGGGTTTTTATCAAGAAGGGGTGTTCGATTTTATCAAAAGCTTTATCCATGTCTAATGATATAATCATGTGGTTTTTGTTTTTACATCTGTTGATGTATTTAATTACGTTTATGATCTTATGAATGTTGAACCAGCCCTGCATCCCAGGGATGAAGCCTACTTGGTTGTAGTGGATGATTTTTGAGATGTGTTGTTGAATCCGATTTGCTAGGATCTTGTTGAGAATTTTAGCATCTATGTTCATCAAGGAGAGGATGCAGCGAAAAGGGAATACTTCTACACTGTTAGTGGGAGTGTAAACTAGTACAGACTCTGTGGAAAACAGAGTGGTGATTCCTAAAAAAATCTAAAAGTCGACCTTCCATACGACCCCGTAATCCACCTATTGGGAATATACCCAGAAGAACTCAAATCACTCTATAAAACAGATACCTGCACACGTTTTTTTTTTGGGGGGGGGGGTTGTTTGTTTGTTTGTTTTTGATTTGGCATCTCACTCTGTTGCCCAGGCTGGAGTGCAGTATCACACTCACAGCCACCCCAGCTTCAACCTGCTGGGCTCCGGTGATCCTTCTGCCTCAGACTTCCAAGTAGCTGGAACTACAGGTGCGTGCTACCATGCCCAGCTAATATTTTATTTATTGTAGAGACGAGGGCTTGGCAAGTTGCCCGGGCTGGTCTCGAACCCATGGGTTCAGGCAATCCACTCGCCTCGGCCTCCCAAAGTGCTGAGATTACAGGCTGAGCCACCGATCCCGGCCTCTGTGCACGTATATTTTTCACAATACTGTTCACAATAGCAAGAACATGGAAGGAACTGTGCTGCCTCTCAAAAGAGAACTGGATTTTAAAAATGTGGTACAAATACACAATGAAATATTTAAGAAGAGCAAAATCATGAACTTCACAGCAACCTGGATTGATTTAGAGTCTATAATACTGAGTGATCTTTCACAGAAACAAAGAACTGAGTATCACGTGTTCTCACTCATAAGTGGACCTTGAACAATTATTGTAATACTATAAGA
>NW_007256409.1:186436-270281 GCF_000164805.1 Carlito syrichta | reverse complement strand
TAATGAACATTTGTATACCTAACCCTGAATTGTACCCCACATCTTTAAAATTAAAAAAAGAAAAAAAAATTAAGAAAGTTTAGATTAAATTATTTAAACTTTGTTAGCTATTATTGAGCATTTATTCTGCCAGATGAACTTTAATATCTTGTCACATATTGACAACAAAAATAGTGTGATTGACATTTGTAAACTTATGGTTTAATATTAGGAGATTAGATACCATATACAGTGTCATTTTTCCATTCAGCCACATTTTATGTCCGGAATCACATTAGTAGGTAAATGTATAGAGTTTTCACATGTATATTGCACATTTTCTAGGTGTTGGCATCTTTGTTGCTATTGTGAGTGCATTTTTCTACTTTTTAAATTTCTGCTGATGTAAAAAATATTATTAATTTGTATATAGTCTTAAAGACATTTTAATTAATTCCTTAACTATTCATATTACTTTTTCAGATGATTATATTGGCCTAAATGCTTTTTTAGGCATTCAGTTATTAATTTATTCCTCAACTATTGAGGACCAATGGTGTCTTAGGTCATGAACATGGTACTGGAGACAATTTACAAATGACAATAATTCAGCTATTTTTTCATTTGTTTAACTTTTACTTATTTTTCTCTGTTGCTGCATTTTCTAGAGCTTCCATAATTTACCTAAGAACAGAGATGTCAGGCATACTTGTCCTATGCCTGATTTAAAAGGAATAAGGCTTGGCATTTGACTGTGAATAATTTTTTGAATGATATTTTATTGAAACTACTTTTTATTTGTAATTGAGTATACCTATTTTATGAATCTGTTCTGCATACTGAAAGCTATAATATTACTTTAATGTATCTGACAAGATTGTTTTTTTCTTCCTTTAGGCAGTTTACATAAGTCACTTATTGCTGATCTATCGGAATCCAAGTACCGAAAGTGGACAGACAGAAAGACAGCAGACATCACAATTAAGAAGTCAATGAAGGATAGCTTAATATACAGAATATATAAAATCTATCAATATAATCTACTGTATTAATAGACTAAGAAGATAATCATCACTGTATGCAAAAAATACAAAGTATTTCCCTCATTTGTGATAAACCAATCAAATAAGTCCTCTAAATAAACTTTAAAAAGGGTAACTTCATTAACTAGATAAAAGATAGTTACCATAAAGTCAGCATGAATTTTAAGGATGAAGCTCCAGAGCCGCTTTCTTTAAACAGGAGCCAGATAAAAATGATTGATTGCTGCTTCTGTAAAACACTGAAATATAGGATATAGGAAAGAAAAGAGTTGAGCAGTATAATTATTTAAAACAAAAAACTCAAAATGATTGTCTACATGGACTGCCCAAGATAATCTACTAATGACAAAGAGAGATGGAATCCAGCACATGTGATCAGTATAAAAATAATAGCAGCATTTTATGCAACAGTAACAACAGAAATATATTTTTTAAAAAATCAATTCAAAAGAAGCACAAGGATTAAGGTACCTAAGAATAAATCTAATAAAGATGTGATATACAAACAGGATGGGAAAAAATTAAAGAACTCCTGCATGTTTAGAAAAGACAGCCCAATAAAAACCTCAACAAAAGACGGAAAAGCTAATTCATGTAAGAGGAAATAGAAAGGGTCAAAAATATTTTCAAAGAATGCTCACTGAAGACAGCAATCTGGAATGGGGAGCCATACCTGAGCTGAGAAAGTATGTCATCACCATAGGGGAGGGTATAGTGGTAGAGATTGGAGACTGATTATATCAGGAGGATTGATTAAAGAATGCACGCATTAAGCATAATTGGAGACAGATTTCTCATTGCTAGAGAAGGGAGTTATAAAAACAGAGGACAACAAAACTAGATTGAACCCTGGAGTTAGATATGTCTGTGGGAACTCATGGTTTTTCATAGATGATAGGTAGATAGAGCTAGATAGACAGACAGATAGATAGATATAGACAAATGGCTGGCTGGCTGGATGAACAGATAGGTAGACAGATAGACAGATAGATATGTAAATGTTGGTACATGCATGCCCACATACACAAATGCATATAAATTTCCTAGCTCTATTCACTAGCACCAGCAACACACCAATGAGACTGTTTCTTGACTAATAAATTTGGTGTATATATACCATAAATATAATTGCTATTTTTCACTAGATGGAGCCATCATCCCTTGGAGAAATGACTGACTGATTGAGGGCTGGGGCATAGAAAAAATAAGATGTAGTCGGAATGTTTTGTTTCAGAAAGCAAAGAAGAGCTCAAAGAATGATGTGAGCCTGTTACAAGGACACAAGGTTAGCATGGGCTCCCAATGACCAAACTGAGGCCAATATGAACATCAAAATAAAGGATGATAGTAACAGATGATAACCTATTGAATAAAATAGGAAACCATAAATGCATATAAATTCACAGAGAGCTTGATGAGGAAAAAGATATCTATATAATTTGGCAATACCTCCCTCCAAGATAGTTACTAATTACAAAGGGAACTAGAGTAATTTTATAGGGAAAAAGTCGGGTAGACATCACTTTAACCAAAAGTAAACTGTGTGCCGTTTGATATGGTGCAATGAGAAGACTGTCGCATCACATCTAGGATTTCTCTGCCAAAGATGCATAACCTACATCAAATCATGAGAAAACATCAGATAAACTCAAATTGAGGAAAATCTATAAAATAACTGCAGTGGTTTAAATGGTGCTCCCTTACCACCCCCCCTCAACAGACACACACACACACCTCACACACACATAATTCATGTCCATCTAGAATCTCAGAATGTGACCTTATCTGGAAATAAGCCTTTGCGGAGGAAATTAATTAGGAACTCAAGAGGAGATCATATTAGAGTGGACCCTAAATACAAGTGGTGTCCTTATAAGAACAGAAGAGGGCATGGAAATATACACAGGGAAGATTTCCATGTGAAGACAGAAGCAGAGACTGGAGTGATGCTGCCACAGCCATGGAATGCCAAGGATTGCTGGCAGCCACAAGGAGCTGGGAGACAGGCATGGAGTAGATGGTCCTTCAGTGGCTCCACAAAAAAAACCCAAAAAAACCAAAAAACAATCCTACCAATACCTTGATTTTTGTACTTCTGGCTTCCAGAACCATGCGAATGTATTTTGGCTACTTTAAGCCATCTACTTTGTGGTATTTGCTGCGGCAGTCCTGGGAAGTTAATACAATAACAGATACACAATCTTTCAATTCCCAATGACATTAAGTCAAGGGAAGCCCATGAACATGGTCCAAACTGAAGGAAAGTAAAGAACCATTACAACTGAGTAGAACATGTGAGTCTGATCTAGATTCTTCTGTTGTAAAATACATTGTCGGAGCAACTAGCAAAACATGAATGAGATCTGAGGATTCAATTAATAATCAATGTTAATTTCTGGTTTTGATTATTATATTGTGCTCATGTAGGCGAATGTTCTTGTTTGTAGGAAATACACACAAAAGTACGAGGGTGTTGGTGCACCATAAGCTTGGGGAACTAACTCTCAAATGATTCAGGAAAACTGTTCTTACTGAGCATCCAATATTTACGATTGTTTTTAAAAAGTTTGTTATTGTTTTAAAAATGTTTGTCAGTTTAGTCTTCAGGGAAATGCTAATTGAAACAAAAATTAACTTAGCAAAAAAATTTAAATGTGAGGATATCAAGTGTATGTAAGTAAAAATGCAGGGTGATAAGAATTTTTATTCAGTAAATATGTGTGAAATGCTTGCATCAGTTTGGAGAGCAGTAAGGAGAGTAATGCAGTATCATCAGTTTAGAGAGAAGTGCAATATCTACTTAAGTTGAAGATATGTCTGATGTGTGACTATGCAGAAATTCCTCCCGTGCATATGAGAGGGGACCCCAAAAAACCTGGAACTTATTTATTAAAAAATGTGTATTTATTCTTACATGTTAAAACTTCAGTCAGCTTCTAAGTACTCTCCATTTGAAACAATACACCTACTGAGACACTTTTTCCACTGCTCAAAACAGTTTTTGAACTTTCCATTTTGAAGCCTTTTAGTGTTTCTGACGTTCTTGTTTCACCTCTTCCACATTTGCAAAAGGTTTCCCTTTGAGGACTTTTTCATTCTAAGGAAAAACAGTCACTTGGAGCGAGATGGAGTGAATAGGGAGGATGGGACATGGGTCACATGCCATTTTTTGGTCAAAAGCTGTTGAACACTCAGCGCACTGTGGTGTGGGCAGGTGTGTTGTCATGGTGGAAGAATCGGTTACCTTTTTGCCACAACACTGGATGCTTCTCCTGCAAATCGTAACACAACCTTTTCAAAACTTCCAGATAAAAACTTTGGTTGACCATTTGATCTGGAGGAACAAATTCCGACTATACTACAAGAGGCCTGCTCTCCAAAAGATAATTCCAGGAATTTTTTTAATACTCCAAGTATATCCTTGAGTTTTGTACACAAATTGCACAAGGAAACATGAATAAATGATGCATCGATATGAGAGTTGAAATGATTGAGTCTGATCTACGTGTATCAGCAAGGATCAATAATGAAACAAAAGGTCAAGTGAGAAAACTGGGTTATAAAAGGGTGCCCACTGAATAATAACATTGTTTACATTTTAAGCAGCACACAAAAATATCCTGTTTTATATATATGTATGCAAGTTTGTATGTATGTTAGATATGTGTGGAGATAGATGAAATTATCATGTATGTGTGTGTGTATATATAGATGACAATTTCAAAATATTTGTTACCTTTGAGAAAAAGAAGAAGGAGAGAACGAGAGAAGAGGAGCTTCAGCTCTAAAATTTCATATTTTGTGTATTTTTAAGTGTTTGAAGCAAGTATGCTCATTGTCAACAGCTAAATTAAGGCATGGAATGTGTGGTTGTCCCTTTTAATGTTTTATGTATTTTTCTTTCTCTAGTATTTAAAAATATTTTATAGTTACAAAGAACATCTTCAAAAAGACAGTCCCCTTTGATTGAATAAAACGAGAAAAGGGTGGTGTTGTATTTACAAAGATGTATGGGTATAGATGTCAATCTCTCTGTTACTCTGCTGTGAGCATTCCAGACAATTCTCACAATGAAAGACTTTTACATTTGTTATTATTAGTTTTACTATTATTCATAATTTTGCATCATCTGTGCCAAAAGCTTATTAAACTAGACCAAGAGAAGCTTCTAAAGATCAATCTCAACAGACCACCACCACTAGACAAAACAAAACTACTGTGTCAATATCTTTAATAACATCTTTAAAACGGCAGTCACTAATGGTTGTGCAAGTGTCATTCATATCAAAGCTATTGCATATATGCATTACAATTACAAAAAAACTATAACTTCCCATCAGACAGCAATAAATCTCTTGAGGAAATGGAGGTTTTATGAATTCATTCAAAGGTACCACTGAGAACCAGGGTAGCATTGATCTTAATACACATTTTCCAAGGCCATCCCTCTTTTTACTCTATTGCACAATATTCTATTTATTTTTGTAATTTAATACAACTCCATTTTTTAACCTTGTTTATTTACTCTTTTACTTGTTACTCTCTTCTCACCTAGTATGACAAATATTTCATGAAGCCAGGAACCTACTCTGTTCACGTCTACATCTCAAGTATCTAGCACACATCCTGGCACATAGTAAAGTCTCAATAAATATTAATGGAATTGACCAGAAAGCAATGATTAAACATCTCTGTTGGGTCCTTCTAATGCATAAACATATTCTGCAAATCACTGATATTTTGAAACGCACATTAAAACTACATTGGTACCCTCTCAATCTTCCTGGTTATAGTCAATACTTTAATGACACAATTTAAGATGATATGGAGGTCAACTAGTGAATTATGGCTGTGAAGCAAATGTGATAGATAAATATAGAACATAAATTGTAGAAAGATCTTTAAGAAAAGTACTTTAAAAAGTTGATTCAAACTCATATTCTAACTTCATATGCATTCATTTTTAACAGCGAGTTAATTATATTTTACTGACAGGGTTAGTGAACGCATTGTAAAATACAAAAAATACAATATAGTGTATATTGTTGCTATGCAAAATAACAACAAATCTAAAATAAATCAATTGCAGTTTTCCCTACTATTAGCCTGAAATACTAAATTGTTCAAGGATTAATCTAGCCAACTAATTTTAGATTCATTGCTGCAAGGTGACACCTATATAAGACATACAGTATTTACAGATTTCAGCTATATCTATTTAACTACCTGAAAATCTACAAGGTGGCTAAAAATAAAGACTTTTTTGTCTATATAATGAATAGATTAATGAGTTTCATCATGGAATTACTATCACCATATTAGTAACCTTATATAGATAAAATTTATAAACTAAGACATTTTTATTTATAGCTCTCTAATGGCAGGTAGTAAAATATTATATAAATATCAAACAATTGGGCTTCTGAATATAAATTATTTCTGTGAGATAATCTATAGCCCTAAAATTAAACATATCTAAGTCTTAATGCTAAGAGGAGAAAGAAAAAGGAAATTATTTCAAATACAGTACTGATTATTTTGCTATGCCATTTTTTTTCATTAAAAAAGCCTTTTAAAAAAATGAAATACCTTGGCATCTTCCTAACCTGAGATGTGAAAGACCTTTACAATGAAAACTACAAAACACTGCTCAAAGAAATCAAAGATGACACAAACAAGTGGAAAAATATTCCATGCTCATGGACTGGAAGAATCAGCATTGTGAAGATGCCCATCTTACCTAAGACAATCTACAAATTCAATGCAATATCCATCAAATTACTGGCAACATTCTTCTCAGACCTAAAAACAACAACACAAGAATTCATATGGAAACACAAACGTCCAAGAATAGCCAGAACAATCCTCAGCAAAAAAAAAAAACAAAGCAGGTGCTATCACATTACCAGACTTCAAACTTTACTCTAAAGCTACAATCATCAAAACAGCTTGGTATTGGTATAGGGACAGGCATATAGATCAATGGAATAGAATTGAGATTCCAGAAGCAAAACCTCAATTTCTCAATCAACTCATCTTCGACAAAGCCTCCACCACCTACCACTGGGGAGAGGAGAACCTATTTAGTAAATGGTGCTGGGAAAACTGGCTGACCACATGCAGAAGATTGAAACAGGACCCCTATCTATCCCCATGCACAAAGGTTAACTCCAAATGGATCAGAGACCTAAATGTAAAACCTCAAATCATAAGAACCTTAGAAAATGAAGGACATACCCTCATGGAAATCGGAACTGGCATCCAATTCCTGAACAAAACCCGAAACCCACAGGTCATAAGAGAGAAGATAGACAAGTGGGACCTTAATAAACTGACAAGCTTCTGCAAAGTCAGAGAAACCATCAAGAGAGCAGGAAGACAGCCTACAGACTGCGAAAAAGTATTTGCCAACTCCAGGTCTGACAAAGGCTTAACATCTTGGATCTACAAGGAACTCAAACGTGCTGAAAAGAAAAGAAAAAAAACCAACCCCATTATAAAATGGGCAAAAGATATGAACAGACACTCCACAAAGGAAGACATCTGAGCAGCCAACAGACACATGAAGAAATGTTCAACCTCACTAATTATCAGAGAGATGCAAATCAAAACCACACTGAGATACCACCTAACTCCAGTCAGAATGGCCATTATCAACAACTCAAAAAATAACAGCTGCTGGAGAGGGTGTGGCGAAAAGGGAACACTTCTACACTGTTGGAGGAAGTGTAAACTAGTGCAACCTCTGTGGAAAGCAGTGTGGCGATTCCTAAAAGCTCTAAATATCAACCTCCCATATGACCCCGCAATCCCCCTACTGGGAATATATCCTGAAGAACTCAAATCACTCTATAAAAAAGATACCTGTACACGTATGTTTATCGCAGCATTTTTCACAATAGCAAGAACCTGGAAGCAACCATCGGCCCATCAAAAGAGGACTGGATTAAAAAAATGTGGTACATATACACGATGGAATACTATGCAGCCATGAAAAAGAACAAAATCATGAATTTCGCAGCAACCTGGATGGAACTAGAGTCTATAATACTGAGTGACCTCTCACAGAAACAAAGATCCGAGTATCACATGTTCTCACTCATATAATGGACCTTGAACATTCAATGTAATACTATAAGAAAATGACTGACAGTAGTGGGAAACTATGGGGGGGGGCACGGAGATGGGATTAACGGTAGCAAATATCTGTCTGGGGTTGGGGAAACACCTCTTATCAACAGGGTGCCTGAGTGAAACGTATTTGTATACCTAACCCTTAACTGTACCCCACAATATCATAATAAAAAATATTGATTAAAAAAAACACCTTTTAAGATAGAAGGTGACTAAATCACCCTTTTAGGGCCTTGTAAGGTAGTTAAATCATAAGGATGCAGCCCTCATGACTGGAATTAGCATTCTTATAAAAGAGACCATGGAGAGTTAGACAGTCCCTCCCAATATATGAGGATACAGTGGGAATGTGCCATCTATGAAAAAGTCAGTCTTCATCAGACTCAGAACCTGCAAGTGTCACAATCTTGAACTTCCCTGCCTCTAATATGTGAGAAATTTCTGTTGTTTATAAACCACTTCGTTGATGGTATTTTGCGATAGCAGCACAAACAAACTGACATCCTACATCTAGTAATTCATGACAGTCTCATTTCATTATGCTTTCACCTATTTTCCATTAAGATTATTTTGAGACAATTCACATTTCATCTCAAATAATTCAGTATGTATCTCTGAAATATATTATTTTCCAAAAATTGTATTAGAGGTACATTTTTAATTATGTTTGTGTGGTTATATGGATTACTTGATTAATGTTAGTCTTCCCCACAGGACTGTAAACTTCAAGAGGACTGGGACTGTACCTGTCTTTAACTCTCCTTGTATCACATCATCTAATACAATTTTGAGCAAACTAGTGTTTTTTCCAGCCTATAAATAAATGTTTCTTGACTTCTTTTACCAAAAAAAAAAAAAAAAAAGCCTTTTAAACACAAATTGAGAATTTTAGTGTCTGTGATGTTCTAATTTGGGGTTAAAATGTTTCTAAATTGTAGATTGTTACCCATTCATGGTTGTGAAATTATTTTAGTATATCATGACAATTTTTAAAAATGGAATAAAAACATCAAAAAATTTCATATAATGAGAGTATTGTTTCATAAAATTATCTTCATTTATCTATACATAAATATATTTACATATATCATATGCATTTATGTAGAGACAAAATATGTTCATACATTTAATTGATTAGCTTATAAAATAGGTCACATTCAAGAAAATTTGGAATTCATTAAAAAAAATGGTGTACCAAACATCAGACTAAACTGCTGGCTATAATATGCAACCAAATACTATTATTTTGCTGGAAGAAAAATACTTTTCATAGAAATCAGTTCAAATTCATTCTTGAATTCAGTTCTTAGTATGCAAAGAGGGAAATTGCAAAGATACAAAGCTAACAACAACTCCATTGTGAAATATAAGGAGTGACAATATGGCAACCATATAATCTCTTTCAGCTCCTTCCCTCAGTTTCTGAGTATTAAACATGTCATATTCAAAGGAGAATTTTCTTGTTCTTTTACACCACACACAAGTTCTAGTGAAGAACCAGATTCCTTATTTGGAGACAAGTGATGATACTCCTTATTTAAGATGCATGGTGAATCTACATATCTGTAACTAACAGCCTAATTGATGCATCTTTGTGTTTCCTAACTTGTTTATGCTTACTTAGATCTCATTACCTCAAAGCAAGCACAACTGTGCTGTCCTTCACAGATTTTTTAAATATAAGAAACTAACAGAAACATAACTGCTAAGGCCTCACATACTTTTTTTTTTTTTTTTACCAGCAGGTATTTAAATAAAGTTGGCCCTTTATTTAATGCGGCGGTTAGGTGTGCTGACCTCCTTCCCCTCTGAATGTACCCTTTTGACTCTCCCAAAACTTAACTACTAATAGACTACTCTTGACCAGAAGCTTTACTCGTAACATAGTCAATTGACATGTATTTTTATGTTATATGTATTATATGCCATATTCTTAAAGTAAGATAGAGAAAAAATGTTTTTAAGATAATCATAAAAATGAGAAAATATACTTCTTATTCATTAATTGGAAGTCGCTCATCCTAAAGGTCTTCATACTTGTCTTCTCTCTGAGTAGGAGGCAGAGGAGGACAAGTTGGTCTTGCTGTCTTGGAGGTGGCAGAGACAGAAAAAAATCTGTGTATAAGCATACCCATGCAGTTCAAACACGTATTGTTCAAGGGTCAACTATACTTTAACCGTATCAAAGTGGATCATTCAATAGCAAATAATGGACACTGGTCATCTTAAGACACACAGAGAAGGTAAAGGAAGGATATGATATGAGGGGCTCCCATAATTGGTAGTGGCTAGGGAAGCAGGCTTCTAAAGTTTAGCTGTCTTGCATCAGGTTGACTATCCCAGGTCTCTGTGATTGCCACTGCTCCTATATGTTGACTTTGTTAGTTCATTCTGCCTTCCATGGTGGCTTCCCATTCAGCAACAGGTTAGGTGATCGGAGACCATTCTCCAGCACCATGATACAAAACTTTAGTCCTGAGGAATCTCTATCTTTGTTTCTGTCATATAAGCTTGCAGTGGTTTTCTATTAACCCTTCCATTAGTGCTGGTCATAGACTGAATGACCAAAGGAGTTGCCTCAATTTCATGCACATTCCATCTTACCCTCATTATATAGCAGCAAATCAACCTCTTATTGATAGGTACAATAATGTTACCCACTACCACAATTCTGTTCAATCAGTGAAAGGAGCAATCAGAAGTGATGAAGTAGAATAGATCTTTTTCCTTGTTGAGAGTGATTGGCGCCAGTAACCCCCTTGGATTTTGGAAATTGCCATCAGATACTTCTGGTTGAGGCTGATTCATACACTTCATTTCTTAGTTCCAGGAACTAAGTTTTGGGAGCATTGCAAAACGTCCCTAATGTTGAAATGCCCCCAATGTCAGTAAGCCAAGCAACCACTGCTTGGGCAAATTTTACCCTTTCCTAAAGTAACTTCAGGATTTGAACATGTATTATCCTGAGCCTCTTCTCCAAGAGTTCTTCTTGGAAGTGGTGGGTGTCCAGGTGAGTGATAGGTGAGGGGGTGATGTTGGAGCCTTGAGGAACAGACACCAACATATCTTGATGGTTTTTCCTCACATCAGGACAAAAGGAGAGACTACCAACCTGCTCCTTCCTCAAGCTTCCTGGACTTTTTTCATTGCTCTTGTGGTTTGAATTATCTCATGTGCTTGTTTTCTTGGTTGCTCAGGTAAGCTTTGTGAGGCAGGGACCCATATGAGTATTCCTGTAGACTCTTTGTGTGGTTTCAGTCCAGTATCCTAAAGGAGAGTTATGAGTCAGGGACTCACCTGCAGGGGTGTGAGCTTGGCCGTAGTTGGAAAGACATAGGGCAAAGCCATTGAACCCATCAGGAGAGGACTAATATTACTCGATTGGCTGGAACTGTGGGGCATTCCACAAGGGGTAGAATACCAACATGCACTTTACTTGGTCTGCCACAAAAGTGAATTTGACTATAAAAAGGTTAAACAGCACTTGTAGACATGATGAAATCAAGCATGAAGTAAATGTTTCTTCATCTCTGCATAGTTAAAACATACATGCCTGTTTTTTCATGTTTTAGGTATGGACACATGCATACATATATGTGTATGCTTATTCATATTCACGTTTTTGACAAACAAGTTATCTTATATTAAGTTGGACATAATATTACTGTGAGTTGTACATGACTGCATATTCAGAAATGTTTTCCAGTAGTAACTAGCAGTATGGAACAAATTAAATCATATTTTCCCCTCTTTAAGTCAGTCAAAATATAACAAAATATATGTGTTAGCATTAAGTAAGCAAAACTTTGAGTTTGTCACGAGAAGCAAAATGAAGGGCAGAGCTGAGCAATTACATGGTGAATTCAGTCTAAGTAAACTGTCAATTTATAAATAAGAATAATAATAGTTGTTTTTAAATCTGTCCACTTTTCCTGAACTGCAATAATTACTTTCTCTCCTTTGACTTATGTAGATAATTACTTTAATTTTTGATTTTATTTGCTATTGTGTAGATAAAGTTTAGGCAAGAAAACTCTTGAAACACTAAAGTTCCATAATGGTTTCTTAGCTGTAAATGTAATAGACTCTATCTAAAAAATTGTATGACTAATATTTGTAAATATAAAAAAGTTTCTATATAATTATATTTATCTGTTTTAATTATCTGAAAAAAGTTAAAGGCAGAATCATTGAAATCTGTGCATGCTCATGCTTGTTTAGAATCATAATCCAATGCCCAGAGCTCCATGACTATTTCTTTGCAAGCTCCTAGTTCCCCCAATAATTTGAAGCCAGAATGCAACAGAGTTTTTTCTTTCTTTCTCCCTTTTTAAAAAAAAAATGTATGGCTTGCTCCTTTAGCATTATTTAGCTTCAAAACCAAATCCATTTTCTCTAATTGTCAATGGAAGCAGTGGGTTACCATAGTTACAAAGTAAGGAGTGTTATTGAAAAGAAGGGAAGACTAATGAAATTTTTAATGACAGATTCAAAGATATAAGGAAATTGCCCCAATAGGGAATTGGGAATTTATCAAGCTGCCAATCACAGTAATTACCCTGCAAACATATCAGTATCGGGGTCAGAAAGTCTTTTCAGACTTTCTATATACCAGTTCACAATCCCTCAAAATTTTGATCCCAATTGTGAGGCAGATCCTGTCGTGAATGCCTGTTTTCAATTAGTATGGATGCATGAGAACACACTTCAACAAAGATAAGCAGAGCATGCTTGGTGACTTGCCTTATATGAGAATTTGGTGTGGCTCCCTGGAGAAGGCCTGGTGTACATCAACTATGTGTTTCATTACATCACCATTTTCCCCTTATGTTAGAGAGTTGCTGCAGATTCATCTGTCAATGGTCCTACGGTATACTTTAAGAAAAGTATCATCCACCCACATGTTCAAAGACATATGTAGATACAAAATACTTGAAAAAAAGTTTAATACAGTAAGATTTGTGTTTACTGGGGGTGCATCAATAAAGAAGATATTGAAATACAGTGTATCATACAGATAGAATATTCACATAAAATAATAAAAGGAGGAGGTAAGGTGAAAAATCTTAGGCAAAATTGGAAATTTATCTAGCGAATAAAGGGACACAACAATGAATTGAGAATCCATCCACCTCATGTCACTTATTAAGATTTAACTACATGTTTGCTAGAGTAGGAAAAGTATATACCCCAAGGACCATCACTATTCTAGAGAGGGTCTGTACAGAACTCCTAATAGGCCATAATTGCTAAAAACTGTATTTTAGGCTTTTGAGAACCATAAAATTGATTTAAAGAATGGTTTCAAAGGGTAAAAAGAGAAATGCATGACAATTAAAGACATGCAATTAAATTAGTTTGTCTCTAACTGCCTCTTAATAATTAAGAGTTCATGCTTGGCAAACTCCCATAAAAATAGATTTAAATTTAAGACAGTGTGAGTAAACTAGTAGAAACCCACACATAAGTCCTCAAAATGATGGACAACCATTCAAAAAGTGGAAGACCCAGGATCAGTGAAACCTAATTCTAAATGATAAGTGTATGATTATTCTGGATTTAATTTATATTTGCTGGGTTACTTGGTTTTTCCCATTTAGTAGTATTTTAAGAGTATTCTATTTATTTAAGTTCCTAGAGTAGCTATAGTATATCCAGTATATAGACCAATAGTTAAACACTCCTAGAGGTAATAAAGCCTTGTATGAATGGAGAGGGAGAAAAAAAAAAAAGGAGCAACAGCTCAGGTCAGGTTTTGGAACAAGAATTCATCAATAGAGCCTAATAATCCCCCATGCTGGCAGGTGGGGTTTAGGGGAGGAAGATGAGAAGGGAATAAGCCTCTATAGATGGATAAGAAAAACATATCTAGTTTCAAAACTTCCTGGGCTTCTTGATATTCAACTCCTGCTGCACCAGGAGCATTGCATATACCTGCGGAAAGCAAACCGTTGTTCCTCTGGTTCTGGTCAAAAGTCTTTAAGCATAATGCTGCCTATTCCTACAGATCCTTCCTCTCCCAAACTGTGGACCTGATCAGCCTAAGAGACGGGTTCTTTCAGTGCTAGAACTGCGGGAACATGGCCAAGTCATGGAAAACACCCACGCTTTATGTCAAAATCATGCCACACATTCTCCACAGCACCTAATTGGTGGCCCTGATTTTCAGCATTCCGCAGTTTACACAAAAAATCCATTTTCCTACATTTACCAAAGGGCATGACTGTTCTTTAAAAATGATTCCTAGCCGGGCTCGGTGGCTCAGCCTGTAATCCCGTGCCTTTGGGAAGCTGAAGTGAATGCACTGCCGGAGCCCGCGGGTTCGAGACCCGCCTGGGCAGCGAGACCTCATCTCTACAATAAATCAAAAAATCAGCCGGGCGTGGTAGCGCATGCCTGTAATTCCGGCTACTTGGAAGGCTGAGGCGGAAGGATCGCCGGAACCCAGCAGGTCGAGGCTGCGGTAGCCGGGAGTGGCCACTGCACTCCAGTCTGGGTGATAGAGTGAGACTCCAACTCAAAAAAAAAAAAAAAAAAGATTCCTTATCACATCAGTGTATCCATAATGACATCGCCAAATTATAATAAAATGCCTGTTATTTCTTTGAACTAAATAATAATTTAAATATTAAAAATAAACATAAATATTACAAAGAGTAATAATAAAATTGACAGAGTCCTGATAGATCTTAAAAAAATAATAATTTAATTGGAAGCCTCCATCACAACTGTCTGAAATTTGTTTTTGCATTATAAACTTGTAAGCATTTTACTCAAACCAATTTTCTTTACGTAAAAACTTAATAGTGTCATCAAAACCACATTGATACAGGGATTCCATTTTTCTCTTGCTTGGGGGAAAAAGGGCTTGGTTAAGCCTCACCAGGTTTGCCAGAGACAACTAGAATAGAAAGACAGAAATTTAAGCTGTAGGATATTACCATACTGGTAAATGTATGCTATTTTTATAATCTAAGTTTTCTTATCATAGACACAATTAGTAAGAACAACAAAAAATCAGTAGAAAAATGTAAACTTAAGAAGTTACTTCTGCCGGGCTCGGTGGCTCAGCCTGTAATCCCGTGCCTTTGGGAGGCTGAGGTGAGTGGATTGCCTGAGCCTGTGGGTTCAAGACCCGTCTGGGCAACTCGGCGAGACCTCATCTCTACAATAAATCAAAAATCAGCCGGGCATGGTAGCACACGCCTGTAGTTCCAGTTGCTTGGAAGGCTGAGGCGGAAGGATCGCCAGAGCCTGGCAGGTTGAGGTTGCGGTGGCCAGGAGTGGTCACTGCACTCCAGTCTGGGTGATAGAGTGAGACTTCAACTCAAAAAAAAAAAAAAAAGTTACTTCTACCCATAGACTATAGAAGGGTTTCTCCGTCTTGGTTCTATTGATATTTTGGACTATTACTTTTCTGTCATGGAACTGTCTTGTGTATTGCAGGACATTTAACAGTATCCCTGGATATGCCAGTAAAATCCCCAAGATATGACAACCAAAAATGTCTGTGTACAATACTGCCCCATATTGAGAACTATTAGACTAGATTAGAGGAATCAATATTTTTATGTTAATTATTCATTTGAGTCTAAGTTTTCCTTCAATATTTTAAATATTTTGCTACTCCACATTTCTGAACAAATAAATGATCTAGTTTAAAATCACTCTGATAGTCTATCAAGTTTATTATTGTGAAAAATAAGTGAAGACAAAGAAAATATTACACAAATTGACAGTTAATCAGCAGCAAAAGGAATTTATACTGACTGTCCATAGGCACCCAGGCCTCTATGCATGATAAATGTTGTAAAGTATAAAAAACATGCTATTGAGAAGATGTAGTCATACACACAATTACCAATGAGCTTCCAGTGTTTGGAAAACATGTTGAATTCCACGGTATTTTTAGTAGATTAAGACTCTACGAATATCACTAAACATAATTACTCACCATTATATCCTGTTTGGCAATATTAACATACAGATCCAGCTGCCCTTTCTCCTGTGGGGAGATGTCCAGTCGTCCGCTGAAGGGGGAGATGGTCACTGTCCGGCCAACAGGCAGGATGGGAAGGCTATTGGTGAGGCCCCCATCCACCCACTTCTGTGGGAAGAAACACCCCAATTACACACATAAATGACATGTCCCACACGAAGAAAAGGAGTGTGGCTTTCTCAACAGGACTTTCCTTCTAATAAGAGCCATGCCTTGGATATGCTCTTAAATTACTATTTCTGAGGACTAATCTGACTGGGAGTCTGTTCTGGGGGCAAAACAAGCCCTCGTACACAGATCATGTACAAATACAAGAACAAATCTTGATATAATAAGGATATTGCCCAAATAAAAAACAAAAATTAAAAATAAAAGCTTTAACTAGATTATTATACATAAGATGTGCCTAAATTCTTACTGATTACAGTGCATGTCTAAGAAATGATTTATAATTAGGTTGTGGCTCATTATTTAATCAAAGTGGAAAGTCAAGTTTACTGTAGGCACTGAACAAAACATCCACAATTAGAAGTAGTTCCATTTTTAGTGTAAGAATTGAAAATTGGCAAACTTAAAAATAAATACAACAACCAGAAACCTTTCCAGTTCCAAAGTGGCTCCCATCCATGCCCATGACACAAGGGGAATATGCTGAAGCCAGAGAGAATGGGAGTGCTGTATGAAAAACAAACATTCCTCAGAAGGGATTTGGTGCTCTCAAACCCACCCCCAAAGGAGAGTGATGGAAGGAGAGAAGAGGAAAGAAGCCTCCCCAGGAAGAAAATACAACAAGGTCTTGGGGCAGTGAGGAGGAATGATGAGACATTCAAGGTGTGTGCAGCCTCGACCCCATACTCTAGAGAACTATATGCTGAGAGATGTTGACAGAAGAACCACAAAGACAATATCCCTTCAGCTATCTATTCCAAGGCAAAAAAATCTCAACATATCCAAGAGCCTATGTAGCCACACGATTAGCTGTAGCAAACAAAAAACACACACACAGAAGTGAAGTCCAAATTCTCTAAGTTATAGCTGTTACTAAAAATAGTCTTCAAATAAAGTATTTTTTTAAAAATGTCTGGTAATGGTTGAGAATCTCTCATGCAAGAGTCTTTAGTAGAGATGTTTGTAAACTGAGTTTCACTTGAATATGTGAAGTACAAAGTAGGTAAAGTTTTGCTCTTCAATGTGAAGGTGGAGTGAGTAGGGAGAAACAGGTCAGTATAAAGTACTCTCAACTCAGTTAAAAATAATTCATTCATTTCTTCTAAGGCATCTCTTTTCATGTCATTCTTTCTTGTTTTTAATGTCTAAAACTGCTAATGAAATGATTGGAATAACATTATTTACAAAGGCCTTGGCCAGCCATCAACTCCTCCAAAGGAAATAAAAGGTAAATTCATAAAAAATAAAAATGAGTCGAAAATTTCTTTTAAGGGAATTACATTTTGGTGGAGGAGAAAGTAGATTGGATTAAAATAAAACTGACCTGGATAAATTGTATATTGTCATTATTTTTCAAGGAATATAACATAATTATAATATATTATATATATTATATGGACATATACTTATTCATATTTATATCTGTGTATACATATATACATGTTTGTGTACATATATGTTTCTACATGTATGTATATACACACACAAATACACATGCATAGCAGATTATATATAAGTGTAATCTAAAAGAGGGAGATTTGCAAAAAGAAGGCCTCAAAATATTTTATTCTGTCCCAGAACTTGTTTTCTTTG
The DNA here is from genome assembly GCF_000164805.1 of Carlito syrichta. Classification (NCBI taxonomy): domain Eukaryota; kingdom Metazoa; phylum Chordata; class Mammalia; order Primates; family Tarsiidae; genus Carlito; species Carlito syrichta. Next base: position 252,365 of record NW_007256409.1, on the reverse strand, counting down.
ACTTGATTGCTTTATATATAATACCAAATTCTGGGATAGGATAATACCCAGAGGAAAAGAAAGACACCTTTCAAAATTATCACATAATGTCAATAAGAACCTGTTATCAATGATGTGAAAATTCACATAGGTTTCATCAAGGAGAATTAAACATATGTCATATAACTTTAAATAATAGCTCATCTGACTTATTCAAATTAATGAAAAGAAGGGCAATCTGCCTCATTAAATTGAAAAGTGTTCTAATTTACTATGGTGTTAATGACTGCTGTTTCAGGGAATCAAAAATTCTTTCTCCAAATTCTGTTCACTCTTGTTAGCTTATTCTGATTGGATAAATGATGAGAGAAAATATATAACTTATCAAATGACTTGATTAAATTTGCAATGATACTGGCTCCTCTACAATCCATGATGCTGTAACCCCACCAGCTCAGATAATCTAAACGTGGTATATCTTAACTCTTGATTTATGCTGTCATGAGCTGTATCATGCAGAACAACCACACATTCATTCAGGCATGCAGATTCTAGCAAAATTTCTGCAAACGACAATCACTGCAACAAATATTCCTCAACTTCCAAATTAAAAGTAGAAACATTTTAGATCTTGTGTTCTACTGATAGTTTAAAATCTTGCTTATTAAATATACTGTCCATGAATTTTCTGGCTGTTGGCATCTAGCGTTGCAAGTCATTTCCACATTATAGCCTCATGGGCAGCATTCTATGTGCAGGTAGCTACTGTGAACAAGCTTCTATGATTCCAAAATTGTCCTTGAGAGAAATAATGCTGCCCTACCCTGATAGAGTTTTGCTATGTATTTGCTAGTTTTCATCACATAACACCACCATCCTCAAAGGAAAGGGGGAGGCAAGGCACATCAAAATTCCAGGGCAAAATGTGTTTCAAAATCAAATTGGCTGCTGATCCTACCGCTACCATCTATCAATCCCACTGCTTGTCCTACCATCTTTTCTTCAATCTCTGGCCATATTCTAAGCATGCTCCACATTAGAGTTAACACCCGAGTCCAAAGAGTTATAAATAAACAGCTGCTCAATAGAAAAAGAAACTCATGCCAAATTTTGAGGCAGATGTCCACTGTGACTCTGTCTAAAAATTACAGCAATGAAAACCCCGATTCAGGGAATTACTTCTAAAGAGACAAGGGTAACTGTTATACCTAAACAAGGTAGATTATTCATCTGTCTGTACTTGTTAAATTTTGGTTTATACACTGATGTATTTTGGGTACCTATTAAGAACATGCTTTATGAATTCAAGCAACTATTACTATATAATTTAAACAAAAAACAACTTTAAAAACCTGAGTAGTTAATCTGTAGGCAATGGGCCTACTTTTTCATTTGGCAAGTACTCCCTAAGTATCCAGCATGTGCCTGGATGTGTGTTAAGACACTGTGGATGTGTTCATGATAGAACCTCAATGCACGACTCAACATCCTTGAGGTGTATTTTATTCAAAAAACAAGTGAATAGAAATTACTTTGTTTAAATAATGAATAAGACATTGTTATCTATAATTATAAATACCATGGCATAGGGCCTGATGATTTATAAAGCAATTTCTCATCTATCATTTAATTTGATGTCTTAAAGAGCCCTGTAAGTTAGGAAGGTCGTGCTGGTTTATTCAGTTCCCTCATTTTACAGAAGAGGAAATTGGGACGTGCAGAATTACTTGCTGTAGGTCAGATGTTGGTAAACTATGGTCTGCCATCTGCTTCTGTAAACAAAGTTTTACTGGCACACAGCCATGACCTTTTGTTTATGTATTGCCTAAGGTTGCTTTCCTTCTACAGTAGCACACATGAGTAGGTATGTAATGCTGAAGGTATTTAGTATCTGATGTTTTATAGGTAAATTACAGAAAATACATTATTTACTGTGGTACAGCATACCATTCAATTCATATTCGTTCAATTCATATTTGTTTTCACATACAGTAAAATGTAGTAATGCTCTCTGAGGGCAGAAAAAGTCTGAGTTGTTTTCTAAGGGTTGAAGGAGAGGTGAATGTGGTTTGAAAACCAGTTGTATATTTGTAAACATATCTTTGTTGCTTTCGTGATATAGGCTACAAATAGTCATGGCTAACAGAACATTCTTGATTAGCAATTCTTAAAACAGAGGGGAGAGTGAGAAAGAAATAAGAAAATACCCACCTACCAGGACATAGGTGAGAATCTCTCATAAATGGTGGGGAGAAGACACAGCTGAGATTTTATAATCATAAGGAGACAAGCTAACATATAATTCTAAAAAAGAAGTTGAAAAATCCTGCCATACTAACCTCTAATAAATACTGATTCTCGGTACATTGCTGGTTTTCTTGCTTTTTGAATATCTGTAGGTTGATCCAAAGCAATGACTCTTGATACCCAATTTTGAGAAGACTCTAAAGAGTGATTTGGCAGCTGACAATCTATAATCACTGCAGAGAAATTATTCCCTGAAAGTCTCACATGTTGTTTTAAAAAAATTAAATAGATAATAAAAAAAAGTATAAAAAGTCACTAAAAAGTAAGAGCTTCTATTTCATAGTAACTATAAATTGATACCCAGCTTTTCATCTAGCCAAATCTAGCTGGTAGTGAGGCCAGCAACCACTGCTTCTATGACAGCAATGGAGCTAGGTTTCCATGTGAAAAGTTTGAGCCACAAAGAAAAATGGAGCCAAAGGACCACAGTAATAACTTTATATAAAAACACAATTACACAGAGTATTCCACAATTCTCTTCCCTATAGATATGTAAGTAATGAAAGGATTAAAAATCCATAATACCAAAGCTTCAATGGACTAGGATAATACAATGAAAATTTTCTGTATACGTTCTTGTAACAATATAGAGTTAAAATATTACTTGAATTCTAACTCAGACAAAAGAAAACAACACAAAATCTTGCAACTTTTCTTTTGATCTGCATATATCAGTTCTGGAGATGATTCTAATATTTTAGTCACCTGCCAATGCTAATAGTGTCTCTTAACAAAATTAAGTAAGAATTCCTCTTGAAAATGTTCTTTCTTGTTCCAAATTGATGACAAGAACCTGTGAAAACATGGCCTAAATGTGTGAACATTCCTATGGCTCATTCTATCAGTTGAAAGAGTTCATATGGACTGAAAAATATTCATTAGTGAAAAATATAAGACTTCATTTTATTTCCATTCATTCATTGATTCAGCTATTAATGAGTATCCACTACAAGTAAGGTGCTAAAATAGTTATAAGATAAATACAGAGAAAGCTATAAAAACTTTAAAATCTGGTAACACCAGATGTGGAAACATGGAGGTCTGTGTTAAATACAAATGTCACAAGAGAGGAGAGTGGACTCTGCTCCTCTTGGCCATGGCCCAGTGTCTCTGCCTTTTGTGACTCTGTCCAGAAAAATAAGTAACACCAAGCCTCTCTCTCCCTCTCTGTCATCTTGACCTTCCTTGCTTTAGAAAAAAAACCAAAGCCAACAAACAAATCAAAACCTGAGCTCCATGAAAACATTAAAATCTAGAAAATGAGAGGTTCTCAGCATGACTGAAATTTTTACATAATTTAAATCATATAAAAAGCTTATACTCACAGCAAAACATTGCATTTAAAGCAAAGTTCGCATTTCCCTGAAAATGGAAAGGAAAGATTCTAGAAAACAACTCGGCGTGGAAACTCTATTAGACTGTGGGAGGTGATAAGGCTTATAGAGAGTCAGCAGAGAATGGCACTTGTAACTGGTCATTTTCTGGCATTATAAATGATGCAAGTTCTCTGTGGCTCTCTGTCACTCATTATGTGCATGGAGCCCTCTTATTGCAGATTCTATTGAACAACAAAGGAAAACGGAATGCTTTCAGGAGACATAAAGTTTAATTCAACAAGTAATTATGATGTGCCTTTTATACACAGACACCAAATGATCAGCAAGACATTGTCCAAGGATACTGTCCAGGGTCAAGGGACATTAGTGGGATGGTTTTCATCTTTGTCACAGCTCCGGGCTCATGTATTCCCTTGTTTAATTATGGCCATCACTCTATGTTCATGTCCAAAGTATTCAATTACATAATAGAAAACTTCACAGAAATTTCTGATTCCTCCTCTCACTTGACCATTTTAACCACTGCTAATCTTCCTGTTACATATCCAAGACATGGAGGGTGGGGTTGAATAAAAGGAAACGAGGAACGGATTTTTTGAAAAGAACAGACAGCAAAGTAGAGCAAAAAGCACAGCAGAGATAAAAAACAATAGAGATCATCCTAGGGAAGTTCCTAGTTGAGTGACTTCAGTGAAATAGATTAATGCCTCCATATCTCAATTCTTTCATCTGTAAAGTTGAGAGTAACAATATTTACAGCAGATAGATTGGATCCTGGTACGTGAAATAAATGTTTTATTGCATATTTTTGTGGTAAGAAGATATTACTGGAGAGCAGACTGCTAAGGCAGACTCTTCCCCACAAAATCATTCAGGACCCAAGTCTTTCCAGCTCACTATTTAGCACCTCTAGGGTGTGATCCTTGACCTGATCATCCATAATAGTTGCTGGGGCTCCAGTCATTACATAAGAGTTTTAGGCAACTGGAGAGAAGGAAAGATATACAACTTTCCTTGTACTGTAAGTCCCACAGTATTCAGGTTACAGTACATTGTCAAACAGTTAAATAAATGGCCATATATAGCTTCAAGGGAAGTTGGGAAATATAACCTTCCAGCAACACAATAGATCCAGCAAAAAAATTAGGATTCTGTGACTAAGGAAGCAGAGAAAAGTATACACTGAAAGAAAACTTGGAGCCTCCACCACCTGCCCCCCCATCATAACATTGTTATTAGTATTTTAAAAAAGGAAAATGCTTAACATAGTCTTAGGTCATAATGGCTTCTGGGATTCAGCTATGTTCTTTTATTCCATTCTCCCTGCTCCCATATCACACCTCCTTACTATCATTTAAATATCATACTACACCCCAACTTCTTGGTCACTACCTCTTAATTTATTAATCACATCAGCAATTCTTATGACTTTTGACCTCCAAGCCCCCCTTTCATGATAATATATAATATCATAAAATGCACCAGGAATTTTTTTACCATTCTGCCATTTTGGTTATGACTAGAGTATATTATAAAGCAATAGTTTAAAGTAAAAGTTATTTTTGATTTCAGATCATTACTAAATTTAAGTTCTTAACATAAAATTGATTTTGATAGCATTTTTAACCCTATTCAACATTTACATGTAAAGACAAATGTTGACTTTCCTCATGTAACAAGAGAGAAAATGATACTTACTTTCAAATAATTAGGAGTAAAAGTGTGATACATTTCAAATATAATTTTAAATAAGAAAATAAATCAGAGATAGGGAAGATTGTGGCAAAGCCAGTCGGACTGTGGGAGTACTGGTGGGAGTGAGTGTATGGAAAATTTTGTGTACGTGCTGGTGAGTGAGTGGGCATGTGAGTGGCTGAGAGAGTGAGGGCTAGGGAGCTAGCGGCCAGGGTTCTCCTGGTGCAGCGGCTAGTGTCGCAGGTGTTGGACTTGGACCCTTGCGATTCCTGGGATGCAGAAGCTGAGCACCATTTTTTAAAAATGAACAAAACCCTCCCTGGGAAGAAAATGCTGGGAGAGAATGACTAAGTGGGGGCTCATGAACAAGTGGCCAGGGCCCTCATGCAACAGCTGGTGCTGCAACTTTTCTGCTTGGTCCCTGGCTCTTCCCAGGTCGTAGAAGCCAAGCACCATGTTTTAAAGCAGGATTTATTGAGAGGACAGAAAAAAATCCCAGAGTGGGAAGGGACCTGGGGGGGTTGCCCCTTTTTTTTTGAGTTGGAGTCTCACTCTGTTGCCCAGACTGGAGTGCAGTAGCCGCTCCAGGCTACCGCAGCCTCAACCTGCTGAACTCCGGCGATCCTTCCGCCTCAGCCTTCCAAGTAGCCGGAATTACAGGCATGCACTACCACGCCCGGCTGATTTTTTTTTTTTTTATTTATTGTAGAGATGAGGTCTCGCTGCCCAGGCGGGTCTCGAACCCACGGGCTCAGGCAATCCACTCACCTCAGCCTCCCAAAGACGCGGGATTACAGGCTGAGCCATCAAGCCCAGCACCCCATTTTTTCTTAACAGACAAAAGTTTTCCTGTGAAGAAGCGGCAAGAAGAGACTACCACCCCAGACTCCCAAACCACTGCAGCAGGAGAGACTGCTGACCCCAGGTTTTGCCTCACCACTTCAGTGCCTGGCTGGGCACTGGCAGCAGGGGCAGAGGAGGGAGCCTAGAAGCAGAGTCCCATTGCAGAGGACTAGAGAGGCACCCTACCACCATCTTGAAGGCGGGGAAGGAAAGTGCTTCAACTTGCTCACCACAGAGCAACAGACCCGATCTCTGCAACTGGCGGATAAACTACTCATGGGTTGACTGTGACCCAGAGGGAATATCCTGGAAGCACAAACTTCAGAGGGACCTGACGAGTAGCTGAGTCCCAGGAGCCCCACATTCTACCCTGATCCAGCTACAGGACAAAGGGTGTGGACAGAAAGGATGAGGAAGAACACCAAAGGGATCAGTGGTGAGTCTGGGGCTGACCCAAACCCCCTCCTCCCCAGCAATCCTCTGAACGTCAGACCTACACAGCTGGGCCACAACTGAGAGGAACAAATTCAGGCAGAGCCGGGACATCAGTCGCAATAGGAGAACTCTGTTCCAGGATAGGCCTGGTGGGGGCTCCCACTGCAAGTATATACCTGGGGAAGAGTCAATCCCACACCTCCCCACTGGAGGAGATTGCTCTGACCATAAGAGAGTGGGAGGGGAGGATTGCAGCCCCACCTACCTCAACTGCCCCTCCTCCTTCCCTGCTCCAGGCACTGGGGAGAGAGTGAAAGAGGTGGAAGCTCTGCAGGAGAAACCAGATTAGAGGAACAATTACAGAGCCTGCCACAGGAGGGCAGGTTTTTTATTAATTTTAAAAATTTTTTGCCTGTTTGTTCATTAATACACCTATTTTAAAAATATTTTTCCTTTGTGCATGAATGCATATGTGAGGGCTTGATCTGCTTTCTCACATTTTTAATCCTTTTTTCTTTTCATTTTCTGTTTCTTCTTTTCTTTGTTGTTTTTCCTTTATGCGTGTATGTGAATGATTGAGTATTCATCTTTCAATTTTGTTATTGTTGTTAATTTGTTTTTGCTCTTATGTTCTTCTGAGTTTTTTATTCTTATTTTTTACAGTTTAAGGTGTGTGTCAATATATGTGTGAGGATTCAATCTGAATTCCTTTTTTTTCCCCTGGTCTTTCTGTTTTTCTTCACCATTCACTTTGTGCTAGGCGTGTGTGTGTGTGTGTGTGTGTGTGTGTGTGTGTGTTCAGTTTTCTTGTTTTTATTGTTGCTGTTGTTTGTTTGGTTTCATTTTGTTGTTATTCTAGTTGTGTGTGTGTGTGTGTGTGTGTGTGTGTGTGTGTGTGTGTGTGTGTGTCTGTTCAACTGTTTTTTGCATTTGTTTCTGCTTTGCGTAATCATATAGAGTGGTGGTGGGGAGTGGGTCTCAGGGAACACATACCACAATCAGTGAACATTGTATTTTGCAAGTAGTTTCTGAATCCTAGAGCCCCATCCTCTAACTTATTCAACTTTCAAAAACTAAAAGAGACAGCAAAGCTTCCCACCCATAGTTCTATTGCAAAACAGAACAAATCCAGAGCTTGGATCAGGGAAGAACAGAGGGCTGAGCAAACATCAGAAAGGAAAACCTCTCCCACTGACACTGAATGACAGAACTAAAGAGAAAAACAAGAGATCTGTCACAAATGAGGAAAAACCAAAGGAAGACCACAGGTAATTTCAAGTGTAACAAAGAGAAAACTCCTGAAAAAAATCAGACCTTGGCGCCCAAACAATGGAAGTCACCAATGACTGGCCCCAGAATATGACAGGAATTAGGGATTGGATGTAAAGAGTCAATAAGACTCAAGAAAGACAAGATGCAACACTGAAAGAACTTGTAACACAGATTTTGGCAATAAAAAATTTCATCCAGGAAATAAATAACAAGATGACAAGCATGGAAAGCAGAATTAATCTAGCTGAAGAAAGAATCTCAGAATTTGAAGACCAGAACATGGAATTAATGCAATCTGTAAAAAACAAACAAACAAACAAACAAACAAACAAAACACACACATAGAAAGGAGACTCAGAAAGAAAGAACAAAGCCTATAAGAGAAGTGCAATTATATCAAGAGACAAAACCAATGCCTGATTTGTATCCCAGAAGAAGAAAGAGAAATGGAGAACAACTTGGAGCAAGTATTCCAGGAGGTAATCCAAGAAAACTTGCCCCATCTCAGAGATGTGACCAGGCGAGCACAAGCGATACAGAAAACCCCCACAAGACATCAAATGAGAAGACCAACAACTAGATACACAGTAATTTGCCCACACAAAGTAGGCACAATGGAAAAAACCCCAAAGGCAGCAAGAAAGAAAGGTCAGACTACCTACTGGGGAAAACTAACCAGAATAGCAGGAGATCTATCGGCAGAAACACTACAAGCAAGAAGGGATTGGAGCCCTATGGTCAAAGTCCTCAAAGATAAAAATTTCAACCAAGAATTTCCTATTCAGGCAAGCTCAGTTTCATCAGTGATGGAGAATTAAAATCCTTCCCAGACATCCAATCCCTAACACATTATGCAGATTCCAGACCAGCTCTAGAGGAGATACTTAAAAAGGTATTAAGCACAGAATAAAGAAAAAAAAATGAATGACCACACACTTCCCAAGAAAATAGCAGAGCACAGAATCAACAGAGAATACATCACAAAAAGAAACTTGAAAACACACACACCCATCTACCCCAAAGCCAAAAGACAACAAGCAAAGAAAAAAGTTTATAAGAACCTCATGACAGGGATAAACAATCACATTTCAATAATCACCCTGAATGTGAATGGACTATATGCACCACTGAAATGACACAGAATGGCAAACTGGATAAGAAACCATGACCTAGTGATTTCCTGCATCCAGGAAACTCATTTCACCACAAGGGATGCACACAGACTCAAAGTTAAAGATGGAAAACAAGTTTCCAGGTAAATGGATCATAAAAGAAGGCAAGAGTCACAATCTTAATATCACACAAAACAATCATCAAGCTATCAAAAATATCATAATAAAAAATATTGATTTAAAAAAAAGATACAAAAGGACACCACATAATGATAAAAGTTTCAATCCATCAACAAGAAATATCCATCCTAAACATATACGCACACAACACAGGAGCACCAGCATTTATAAAGCAACTAAATAAACTAAAAAAAGACAATGACATTAACACTATTATAGCAGGGCACTTGAATACCCTACTAACAGTCCTAGATAGATCATCAAGGCAAAAAAATCAACCAGGAGATCCAGAACCTAAACTTGACACTCGACCAAATGGACTTAATAGATACCTACAGATTCTTCCACCCAACAACCACAGAATATACATTCTACTCATCATCACATGGAACATACTCCAAGATCGATAACATCCTTGGCCATAAATCAAGCATAAACAAATTCCATAAAGTTGAAATCTTGCCATGCACCTTCCCAGACCACAGTAGAATAAAAATGAAATAGCAACACCAACAAACTTCCCCCAAAGCCCACAAAGACATAGACACTAAACAGAATGATGTGAAACAACTACTGGGTCAACACTGAAATCAAAGCAGAAATTTAAAGATTCCTGGAAACAAATGAAAATGAAGAAACATCTTACCAAAGCCTCTGGGACGCCATGAAAACAGTTCTAAGAGGGGAATTTATATCTCTACAAGGAGACATCAAGAAAATGGAAAGTTCACAAGTGAAGAGCCTAACAAATCACCTAAGGGAGCTGGAAAGATAAGACAACGAAAACCCAAACTTTAGCAGAAGAATCCAAATCAACAAAATAAAAAGAAACCAAATACAGGACATAGAAGACAAAAATATCTTAGAAAACATCAACAAAACAAAAAGCTGGTTCTTTGAAATAATTAACAAGATTGATGGACTCCTAGCCAGAATGACCAAGAAAAAGAGAGAAAAGGTCTAAATAAACCAGAAATATAAAAGATCAAATCACAAATGACTCCGAAGAAACACAAAAGATGATCAGAGATGATTATGTACATCCATATGGAAACAAACTTGAAAACCTAAATGAAATGGAGGACTTTCTGACATCACCCAACCTCCCCAGGTTGAAACAAGAAGGCATTGAGACACTAAATAGACCAGTAATAACCCAGGAAATTGACTCTGTCATACAAATACTACCTACAAAAAAAAGGCCCTGGACGAGATGGCTTTCTAGCAGAATTCTATAAAATGTACAAGAAGGAACTGATACCAATCCTATTGAAAGTACCCCAGGGAATTGAGAAAGATGGAATTCTCTCCAAATCATTTTTCAAAGCTCAGAGCACACTGATATCTAAACCGGGTAAAGATCCAACAAAAAAAGAGAAGTACAGGCCAATATCCCTTATTAACATAGATGCTAAAATCCTCAACAAGATTCTAGCAAATAGGATCCAAAAACACATCTCAAAAATCATCCACTATGACCAAGTAGGTTTTATCCCCAGGATGCAGGGCTGGTTCAACATTTGCAAGACCATAAATGTAATTAAATACATGAACAGATGTAAAAACAAGAACCACATGATTACATCATTAGATGCAGAAAAAGCTTTTGATAAAATCCAGCATCCCTTCTTGATAAAAACCCTCAAATACCTAGGTATAGAAGGAACATACTTCAAAACAGTAAGTGCCATCTATGATAAACTCACAGCTAACATATTACTAAATGGGCAGAAACTGGAAACATTTCCCCTGAAAAATGGAACAAGACAAGACTGCCCACTCTCACCCCTCTTGTTCAACATAGTGTTGGAAGTCCTAGCTAGGGCAATTAGACATGAGAAGGAAAGCAGGGGTATCCAAACAGGAAAATAGGAAGTCAAGTTATTCCTCTTTGCTGATGATATGATCCTATACATTGAAAATCCAAGAGAATCTGTCAAAAATCTGCTTACACTGATAAAGGACTTTGGCAAAGTCTCAGGGTGCAAAATGAATGTGCAAAAGGCAGTTGCATTCCTACTCACCAACAACAAGCAGGCAGAGAATCAAATTAAAAGCACAATCCAGCCGGGCTCGGTGGCTCAGCCTGTAATCCCGCACCTTTGGGAGGCTGAGGTGAGTGGATTGCCTGAGTCCGCGGGTTCGAGACCTGCCTGGGCAGGCAAGACATCATCTCTACAATAAATCAAAAAATTAGCCGGGCGTGGTAGCACACGCTTGTAGTTCCAGCTACTTGGAAGGCTGAGGCGGAAGGATCACTGGAGCCCAGCAGGTCGAGGCTGTGGTGGCCAGGAGCAGCCACCGCACTCCAGTCTGGGCGACAGAGTGAGACTCCAAATCAAAAAAAACAAAACAAAACAAAACAAAAATAAATAAATAAAAGCACAATCCCATTCACAATAGCCACACACAAAAAAGAGTAATACCTCAGCATCTTCCTAACCAGAGAAGTGAAAGACCTTTACAATGGGCACTACAAAACACTGATCAAAGAAATCTAAGTAGACACAAAAAATGGAAAAAATTCCATGTTCATGTATAGAAAGAATCAATATTGTTAAAATGCCTATCCTACCAATTCTACAGATTCAACACAATATCTATTAAATTACCAACATCATTCTTCTCAAAAATGAAAATGACAATACAGAAATTCATATGGAAACATAAACGACAATGAATAGCCAGAACAATCCTTAGCAAGAGAAACAAAGCAGGAGGTATCAAACTTCCAGACTTCAAACTTTACTATAAGGCTACAGTAATCAAAACAGCCTGGTATTGGTACAAAAACAGGCATATAGACTAATGGAACAGCATAGAGATTCTGGAAGCAAAGCCTCAATTTCTCAACCAAGTCATCTTTGACAAAGCCTCCACTAACAACCACTGGGGAGAGGAGGACCTATTTAGTAAATGGTGCTTGGAAAATTGGCTGATCACATGCAGAAGATTGAAACAGGACCTCTACCTAGCACCATACACAAAAATTAACTCTAAATGAATCAAAGACCTAAACATAAAACCTCAAACTATAAGAATCTTAGAAAATGCAGGAGACACCCTTACGGAAATTGGAACTGGCAAACCAATACGTGATCAGAACCCTAAGTGCCCAATACCATAAGGAAATAAGAGAGACAAGTAGGACCTCATCAAACTGACGAGCTTCTGCAAAGCAAAAGAAACCATCAAGAGAGCAGGAAGACAGCCCACAGAATGGTAAAAAATATTTGCCAACTGTATATCTGACAAATGGCTAACATCTAGGATCCACAGAGAGCTCAAATGTACCGAAAGGGAAAAAACAAACAAACAAACAACCCCATTAAGAAGTAGGCAAAAGACATGAATAGACACCTCTCAAAAGAAGATATACAGGCAGCCAACAGATACACGAAAAAGTGCTCAGCCTCACTAATCATCAGAGAAATGCAAATCAAAATCAAATAGAGATACCACCTAATCCCAGTAAGTATGGTCATCATCAATAAAAAAACCAACAACAGATGCTGGCGAGGATGTGGAGAGAAAGGAATGCTTCTGCACTGCTGGTGGTAATGCAAAACATGATCCTCTTTGGAAAAGTGTGGTCATTTCTGAAAGAGCTAGAAATTGACCTTCCATATGACCCAGCAATTCCCCTATAGGGAATATACTCAGAGGAACTCAAATTATTCTACAAAAAAGATACCTGCACACATATGTTTATTGCAGCTCTATTCACATAGCAAAAACATAGAACCAACCATGCTGCCCATCGAAGCTGGACTGTATAAAAAAAAGTGATACATATATACAATGTAATATTATGCAGCCATAAAGAAGGACAAACATATGGACTTTGCAGCAACTTGGATGAATTTAGAGACTATCATATTCAGTGATCTATCACAGAAACAAAGAACAGAGTACCATATGTTCTCACTCATAAGCAGACCACGAACAATAATCACAATACTGAAAGAAAGGAATTGGCAGTAGTGGGAGACTGGCAGGGTAGGGGGGGTGGGACTGGCAGTTCAGGGAAATTGCTAGGGGAGGGAGGAGCACACCTCATCAACAAGGCTACCTGCATAATGAACATCTGTATACCTAATCCTGCATTGTACCCCACTTCATTAAAATAAAAAAATTAAAAAAGAAAAATAAAAAAAGAAAATAAATCACACTTGCTTGAAAACTGAGTATTTATTAGCTCTGAGAGATAGTATCAAAAACAGAAAAAATATAAAAGCTTAATCTGCTTTACATGAGCTGATGTTTAAATTATTTTGTTGCTCCTAAAAAACCTCAGGAGATGCTTTGTTTCTAACTGGCCACAAAGAGGGCCTTGGACTACTATTATATAAGTATATCACTGAAAAGAATATATAGTTTTTTAATGGCTAATAAATAGTCCAAATTAGACATAATAGTCACCTTTTGGCTCTGACTCTCTATCAACATGGCCTTCATCCAGTTATTTAACCTCTCTGTGCCTTGAACTTCTCATCTATCTCTTTAGACAACCATTCCAGCATAGACTGGTTTGGTCCAAGAATCGTACAGAAAGAACAAAAGAACAAAAAAGAATTCAGAAGACAAACCAAGCTCAATGAAAGAAAATCATGAGGACTGACAATCAGAGCAGGAACATTTCCTCAATCATATTAGCCAAGGAGTTTATACAAATCAGCTCTTTTGAGGAATTGAGATCGTCAATTCCTTAAGCAAGGCTATGCTCAAGGGATGCTGGGTTTTCAAAGTAAGTGGGTGAATGAATGAATAAATAAATAAATGATTATAAAACACTTTGTATGTGCTTATTTATGAATAAATACACATCATGTATATATAAAACAAATGTCATTTATTTACCCATGAATATAAGTCTGATCTCTGGTATATGCTAAATACTCTATTTGATATTCTATTTGATTATAAAATATATGTCTTTGGTATGTGTTAAGCAGATACTGTATCTGGTTTTAAAATTTATATTTCTGGTATTTGTTAAACGGATACGGTATTTGATTAAATAATGCATATCACTGGCATGTGTGAAGCAGACACCATATTTGATTATAAAATGAACATGCTGAGCCTGTGGTCATGTGATAGAGGAGCCACCCAGGGTAGAATGGTGAATGCTGAGAACAAATACTGTGTAGAATGAGGAAAGAGGCGTGCAAAGAGGTCACTGGGCAGTGCTAACAGCAGACTTCAGATGGAAAGCCAAGTCTAAATAGTCCTGAAACATGTCTTGATGACATGTTACCACAGCCCCTTGTGTTTGATTTTTTTCCATCTTAAATAGAAACAAGTTATTTGTGAGGAGAAAAAAACATATAAACTGAATTGGAGCCAACAGAATAATTATAAAATTAGATCTTTCAAAAGAAACATACTGACATGGGACTTAGGGTAATTTCTCAGTTATAACAACCTTACCTGCCCTTTGTATTCCACTGGTTTCAGTCCTGCATAAATGGGCACAAAACTGCTAGCTAAGAGAACCTGGATGGATAAAATAAAGATACAATTCATGAATACAGGCATTAATAGTCAGACAATAAATTTGATGTATTATTTACTATAAAAATCTTATTAAATGAATAAGTTCCATATATTTTCAAGTGCACACTGCACATACTTGCAAAAAAGTTAACATTTTTAATATCTGAAAAGACACTCTCTGAATCAATCAATTTCCCCTGAGTAAAAATAAGTATTTTAATTGCAGACAACCAAGTTATTACAAAATTAAGTTTAAGGTAAGTCTAAATTTCTGAGTATGTACAGGTTCCAAATAAATTATACATAATATTCTATCATATACTGTAAAAATCATTTTAAAGTTGTACTCATTTTCCAGAGGAACAAACCCCCTTGGTTATGACAGAGGAGATTAGACTACAGCTCAGAGATGTTCTAATTTATGTCACCAGGATGTACAAAGGAAGCAACACATTTATGTTCTAGCGACATGGTTGGGATATAAATGAAACTCTGGCAACTAGGTACACCAATTATACTTTATCTTCCACTTAAAATGTCGAAAAAGATTGTCATTTAGGATATTACTATTCCTTGCATCATAAGAAGTTAGGTTTTGATAGCTTTTCTGAAATGTAAATGTTTTATTTTGCTGTGTAGTTTCCAAATAACTAATGTTCTATTTGAAAACATACAGCATTAGATACTGAGTATTTTTTAAGCTATAATCTTTCAACTGATAAATGAAAGACTCTATGAATGTTTGTTGTCAAAGATTTCATGAGATTCTTTTTCAACATACATTATTCAGAGATAGATTAAGGCTCAAACACTGATTTGTAAAGCATTCATTTAGAATTACTTAGAACTTAGAAGGCATTTTCCCCAAAAAAACAATATTATAGGTATGGTTTTTAGGTAAGCCCTCAAAAGTCTGTTTATTCTGAACTGCAACTAAATTATAGACCCACTCACCAGTGTGACACGTTTTCTACAGAAAAATCCTCTCTGAGTTGTGGCCTCACACAGCTGCAACCCACTCTTGCAATGTTTATTTCCAGGCCGTGGGCATGGAATTTGGCATCGCTTTCTTGTGTAGTAGCTCTTCCTTGATCATATTTCTTCTGTCTTCTCATTACCAAAAACCCACTGAAGAAACAGAGACTTGTGTCTCTCTCCTGGTATGTCAGTCCTTCACAGGACTGATACTCAACAAATGCCTGTTGGGTGTCTCTCCCTTCTCCATGGTGAGACTGAACACTCCTGACACTCCCCTCATTCTCACTAATCCTTGACATCAACAAGGATTGTCCCATGATGTTGGTGGCATGTTGGTGCAAAGGGACGGGTCCTGGTTGTAACAGCACCTATAGCAGTAGGCTCCTGATAGGTAGCCAAAGATGCTTCTGGGGCCTCAGATTTCAATAGAGGCAAATTCAAAGGCAACAGCACAACACAGGTACTCCAACAGGAAAGAAGACAGGAAATAGCCATGCGTAAAAGTGTTCTGTTGCACCAGGCTGGTGCTGGATGGCGCTATATAATTTGGTGGCCCCATGCAAAATAAAAATGCAGGGTCCCTTGTTCAGAAAGCATGAAGAATTTCAAAATATTGTCAGCAGAGCATTAAACCAATGGTGGTGCCATTTTGATAGGGAAGGCTGGTGCAAAACATCTAGGTTGCACACCCATGAGGTAGTCCCTGCTAGGTACCTTCAAATATAATGTCTCATTTAATTCTCTTACAAATGCTTCTTAAAAAGATGAAGTCACTTGCCTAAATGTCTTTCCGCTAATAAATGGTTCAGACTGCGTCTAGACCTGGTTCAAT
Source organism: Carlito syrichta (assembly GCF_000164805.1). Classification (NCBI taxonomy): domain Eukaryota; kingdom Metazoa; phylum Chordata; class Mammalia; order Primates; family Tarsiidae; genus Carlito; species Carlito syrichta. Next base: position 235,896 of record NW_007256409.1, on the reverse strand, counting down.
TTTAATATGACATTTGTTCACATGTATTGTTACCAGGGCCAACATACACAAGTCAGATTTCTTACATTTGGTTCTTTTTTGTCTGTTGCTTTTTCAGCCAATGTTAGGCACATCTACCTCAATCACTTGGTTACTGAATTACTGAATGCATACTAATTTGCAGCACTATTTCCCAGAGGAAAGCAGACACTTTTATTTACTTTTTATGTAATTGTTTGCTTATTTATCACAAGGTATAATAACAACCTCACAGAAGATCTGTCAACCTTCTACAAAGAGTCAATGAAGACATTCCAGCACCAAGGCATTCGTCTCAAAATCTCAGCTTTAAATGTGCTGCATAATAGAACAGTGTGATATTACATCAAACACGCCCATTCCACAAAGAGGCAAGGCAGGAGTATCATTTTAGGTAATTTGTTGAAGATCACTTAACAAATCAATAGGAAAGATAGGATAGAAAGCAAGCATCTTCAGTTCTCTCTCAGCTCTCCTCCCTACCCCGCCCTGCCAATGCCTCTCACCCCATAGTAATGATATCATCGGCAGTTGAGTATTTTTCAGAGAAAGGTTGTTTACAGTTAGGGCACTTGCATTCATCCTAACTAAATTTGACCCTATCATCAGTTAGCTACTTCTTTAAAAAAGCAATCACAAACCCTAGGTATGTTTTGCAAGCACAATGTAGCTACTTAATGAGGTTATTCAGCAAATACAACACTGTACCATGGCAATAACTAGAACAATTTGTGGATAGCACACATATTGTGAAATTACAGTACTTAAAGATCTTTAAAGGACCAAAGACTCTCTATAAATATAACAGTTTACTTCATTATGCCACAGAGACATATGTAGCCTACAAAAAGAAATTATTGCGCTTAGAACCAGAATTATGTTCCTTTTTTCTTCCCTCCTCTCAATGTCAAAGTATAATGCAGTGTTCACAGGTTAATTCTTAGAACTGTTTTGAGGTATTTAGAGAAAAAATGCTATCCAATTACTTTCCTACAGATAATAACAGTAAGAATCCTCCTGAATGTGAAAAGTGCAGCGAACAAGAAAATACCTGTCACTCCTCCAAATCAATGTATTTGTTCTTGTCATAGCTTACTCTCCCTTTATATGGACTGGTGATTTGTATATCAAACTGAATTTAGTGGGAAAATTAGCTTTAGATAGTTAAGAACTAAGTGGCTTTTCTTACTCGTAGTCGGCTTACTGCCATTTTATTGCAGACAAATAGGATTTTCTAAGAAAAGAGACAAAAACTGACATTCTAAGGTCACTTAATAAAATATTATGCTTAAATATGTGCTTTTAGTATATCTGAGCTTGCAGTGTTCCCAGTGAAATTCACCACCAATAAATCTCAATACATCTATAGCAGTGGCTCTCAAGTGGGAACGATTTTACTCCCTAGGAACATTTAGCAGTGCATCTGTGACAACATGAGGTAGGGGGTGTCCTGCTGGCTTCTACTATGTAGAGGCCAGGGATGCTGCTAAACTTCCTACAAAGCAGAGGACAGCCCTCACAACAAAGAATTATCGGACCCCAGATATCAATAGTGCAGTGGCTGTGGTTGTGCATGTTGATGTAGAAAGCAGGGGTCGACCTTTCACACCCCTCACTTGGTAAACACTTTAAACATTATATATATGTGAAACCATTTATTTGATTTTTGTCTTATTCTTTCTAAATACATAAAGATAAAAATGAAAGTTGGTGACTTCCTGTTGCAACAGTATAAAATGCTGCCAAGTGCATATTCAATACACGTTCTAACTGGCTCTTTTCATTTTAGATTTTATAGAAAAGAGGTGTTTAGAAAATTACATGGCTTGGCTTCCTTAGGGAATAAATTCTTAACAAGCTTCGTTTATGCCTAAAGTTTACAGTGGACTTTAATGAGAATCTAACTGTTTATACAGAATCTGCTGGTATAGTTGAAATTCTAAGACGGATACAAATTTATCTTCCCTAGTTTTTTCAACATAATGACCAATCTTAAATTCAGTCCTTATTTCACCTACCCAAGGCTAAATGTGAGAAGATGGCAAGCTTTAAGAGCATTCTTACTATAAGCAAAAAATAAATAAATAGATATCAGGACACAGTAGCAACAGAGACAGAGTAGGCCTTCCCCAGAGGGTCAGGGACACCATTCTGCATGAAAGTCTTCTTGGGTATCGCTGTCAAAAAGCATTCAGAGATGTCAAAAGACTGTTTCAGAAAACATGTGTGCATCACTTTTCAACATGAAAAACGCAATGATTTGCACCAACTCAGGAACTAGAACTCCAATGCGCCAAGGAACTGTTGATTAAAAAAATCATTTCTGCTCAACCTTAGAGGTGATACGTAGCTTTCTTTTAAAGATAGGACTTACCTCCATAGTTATGTTAAGCTGAAGGCTAATATTAAAATGGGATTGGATTTCCTGGTTACATGTATGCTTCTAAAGAAAAATATACCAGAAAAAAAATTGGAACCTAGAATGAATGAGTTGGTATGCAAAATGCACACACCTGGATATTCAGGGAATAGTGGTCGAGTGGTGCACCAAGATAGAAATCATTAAGGAATCATGCCACAGAATGAAGGGTGTGAAGGGATGGATGTCAGGAGGGTGGAGGCCCTAAAGGTGGCTGTGTATGCCTGGTAAGTACCTAAGAGTTGAGGAAGCGTGTTCACATATATTTCATTTGAACAATGTGAGGTGGGTGAGACTGGATTTCATTTCACAGACAAAGAAACCAAGGTGCTGAGTAGTTGAGACTGGCCACAGACTTCGCAGTCCACCAACAACAAGTGTTAGGTAGGTATACACTGCTCCTTCAATATTCTTTCCCATCCTCAAATAATTATCTGCATTTACAGAAACTATTTTTAGTTTGGTGTTGATCTGTTGATGACAACTGATCCAAAGACATAAAGGATAGGTGGATTTGATTCTTAGAGGGAATATTCTTCCAGATGTGGCACCCAAAATAAATCTCTCAAACTGATGGGAAATAAAGGCAAGATAATTGAATGAGGGGACATTCTTGGGCTCTGGTTGAACTTTATATTGGGCTCTCCCATCTGCAGACCACCTCAAATTCATTTGGCAGCAAATATCACCTGTGTTTCCTTGTCTCAGCATAGTCACTATTGGGGAGGATTGGTTGGCATCAATCAATTCTGGACAAAATAATGTCTGAGGGCCATGCATCTGTTTTATGTTTTATAACAGGGGTGCACAAACCTCACGCCATGGACCCATACTGGTCTGTGGCCCGTTAGGAACTGGGCCACACAGCAGGGGGTGGGCAGTGGGTGAACAAGTGAAGCTTCACCTGTATTTGCAGCTGCTCCTCATTTCTTGCATTACTGCCTGAGCTCTGTCTTCCATCAGATCAGCTGCAGCATTAGATTCTCATAGCAGTGTGAACCCTATTGTGAACTGTACATGCGAGGCATCTAGGTTGCATGCTCTTTATGAGAATCTAATACCTGATGATCTGAGGTGGAGTTGAGGCAGTGATGCTAGTGCTGGGGAGTGGCTACAAATACAGATTAATATTAGCAGTGAGGTTTGACTGCACAGAGACCATAATAAATCAATTGCTTGCAGAATTTTATCAAAACCTCATCAATGAGTGACAAGTGAGTTGATGTACTTCAATTGTACAGTTGCATCTGGTGGCAGGCTTTAAATCAAAATCTGAGACTTACTTTAGTCTGCATGTGGGCTATTTATTATTTTATTTATCACTTCTGTCCACAATTTTTTTAAATGGTGAGTTGTATAATTATTTCATTATATATTACAATGTAATCATAATAGAAATAAAGTGCACAATAAATGTTATGCACTTTAATCATCCCAAAAGCATTCCCACTTCCTCCAGTCCATGGAAAAATTGTCTTCCATGAAACTGGTCCCTGATACCAAAAAAGGTTGAGAACCGCTACCTTATAAAGTAGAAAAGACTGAGTCAAACCACCAAGGATATAAGATTCAGAATTTTATGGAAATCCAACTCCAAACAAAGGCATTTTGAGGGCACACAATTGGGCAGCAGGGCTTCTCAAAAAACAATCAACTAGCATTGCAGCTATCAAATAAAAGAATAGCTTTCCATTTACTAAAGGTGAAGTTAATTAAGACAATTTAAGTATGAATTATCAAACAAATTTTTTTTAAAGAAGGCCTGTAGTGCCAACAAAATCAAATGCCTAAAGGTGACCAAAAAAACTCAGTAGTAATTCATTTCCTGAAATATTATAGATAGAGTTTAGTATCTTGTTCATGAAAAACAAAGGTGATAAGGGTTAAAACATAAAATTGATAAGAAGGGGTAAGGCCAACTCAGCCTGAAAAAATAAAGTTGTAATTTAAGATGGCTTTAAAGTTTCAGGACAGATTCATACAGGGGTGCTGAGCAGTGGTATGTATGAGTTATCTTATTCATTCATTATTTATGAAATATTGGCCCTAGTCAACATGCATATGGGGTTTTACCATTTAAAACACTTCACATACTTTATTTTATTTGTTCTCCATAGTAGCTAGAGTTACTGTGCTAATGATTCCATTTCACAGATGAGAAAACTGAAGCTCAAAAATAAGTCTAAGAAGACAGGATCAGGAAATGCTAGAGCTAGACATGATCACCAGAACACTCATATAAAACAATTAATCATCCCAGGAAGTGTTCAAAAATGACCTCAAAGTATACACAAATGCACACCACCCAAACACACACAGAAACACTAAGCTACAGGTTTCTAGTTGGATTTTCAGGTCCATAAACATCCCGACTATAGTAAAGAATAGCAGTTAGCTGGTGAATGATAAAAAGCCAAAGCTTTTTAAAAATTCAACTAGTAAGAAACAGAATAAATGAATTAATGATAAAAGTAGATAGAAAGTGGTAGACTTAAAGGAGGTCAAAATTATCAGTATTTATTATTTCATTATTTTCCCATGTGCCTTTACTCTAACTTGAGTTTTATTCTCTCTCTCTCACTCTCTTCCTCCCTCCCTCTCTCCTTCCCTCCACCTTCTCGCCTTCTCTGTGTGTGTCTCTCTCTCTTATTCACATCTACAGAATTTCCAGATATTGGCTTGTAGACCAAGGTTCTGTGTTTAGAGCCACATATACAAAGCCCTGGGAGGCCTGGAGTTGCGCATCATCTACACATTATTGGGCACCTTCCGCTCCTGACTGCAGAACCCAGAGCCTCCAGTCTCCACCAAAGGGCAGCAGTGCTACCTTTAGACAGCTTATACCCCTTCTCCCAACCAAAAAGGTCAGAACAACCATCCTCCACAGCACCAGCTTGGACAACATCTGCCCACTGGTCTTCTCTTTCCCAAGAATATATAAACTTGATCGTGTTGATTTTGGCAGGGGATTATTTTATTTCCTCTTCACACTTTTTTCTTTGCTCCCTCATGCCTAATCTCCACTCATCCCAGCCTTTTCCAGGCATAGATTTCATACAGTTCTATAGACATCATCCGCTATCAAGGAACTATCCATTCTTCCTTATTTTTAGTTCTAAGAAATGTTAAAGCAGCCTAATAAACATTTAGAATGTTTCTTGCGTAACCTAGAATAAATGCTGATTATTCAATATTCTCTCACAACGTATTTCACATATGTGTCAACTATTTCTCTTCTGCTCATTGAACATTTCACATGTGTCAACTATTTCTCTTCTGCTCAATGAACTCAAGCAATTATACCAATTCTCTGAATAGTTATTATCTAAAACAAAGGAAATAGAAAAACATTGTGTTTACTTAAAAGCCATAGTTTACTACTGCTGTTATAACAAATTACTACAAAATTAAAGGCTTAAAACAAGACAAATTGATTATCACACAGTCTAAAGATCAAAAGTTAGGTACGGGTCTCACTGGGCAAAATCAAGGTGTTGGCAGGGTTGTGCTCCCTTCTGGAGGCTGTAGGGGAGAACTTCTTTCCTTGCTCCTTCAGGTATTAAAATAACTCAATTCCACATGGTTGCAGGGCTGAGGTCCCTTTTACTGACTGTCAGTGGGGAACGGCCTTTCTAAAAACTTCTGTGCACTCCTGGCTTGTGGGGTTCCTACATCTCAGAACCAGTAATGGTGTGTGTCAAATCTAGGAGAGGTCTCCATTTTTAAGGATTCGTGTGTTAAGTTTGGGTAATCCCAAACTTGGATAATCCAGGATCATCTCCCAATCTCAAGATCTTTAATTTAGTCACATCTACAAAATTCCCTTTGTCATGTAAGGGTACATCTGGAAACATTCTGGGAATTAGGGTAAGGACATCTTTGGGGCCATTCTTCTATCTACCACGCTCCCAAATAAGAGGAATAGAGAGGATGACCATTTTATCCAGTTTGGAGTATAGTTAAAGCAGGATGCTAAACACATGGACTACAGACCTGACTGAGTTTTAAGTAGCTGGGCTTTTTTTGCCTAGGTCATTGAATAGGGAGGGCCCAGATTCTTTGTTAATTTCTTTCATTTTAAATTAGGCCATGGTAGCAGATGCCACCTTGGTTCACATTCATTACTTTCGCACATATTGATAAAGTGCCTACATTGTGGCTATGAGGTTCTGGGCTGTAGTAATGGGCAACCCAGAGAAATCCCTGCTTCTTGGGGCTTACTATAGAAAAGGAAGATGAACAGTACAAGCTATATTAAAAAGTAGTAGAATAGTAGTATATAAAACAGCAATAAGTAAATCAGGATGAGATGTAAGAAGACAGAAACTGAGAGTTCTGCCATTTTAGACAGAGTAGCCAGGGACAGGCTCCATGAGAAGGGGAGAGCTGAGGGAAGAATTCCTCCTTTGTTCTATGACACAGGAGCACACTGTGTCCTATACAAACCAGAAGAGGCATGCTGATCCACGGCAAGGCTTATGTGTCTGCATTGGACAATGACAACTTGTGACCATTTAGGCATGAGTTGACCAACTCTTCCCTTTGTATTGTCACGTCGACATAATATTATAATAAGAGTATAGAAAAAAAAAACTTTTTCTAAATAGAAATACTTATTTTAAAAGCAAGAGACTGGCATAATAGGTATATCGAGTGTGTGGTAATTTTATTTGTCAGTTTAACCTTTCATTAAGTATTTCAAATTACAGCATCCGAACAGAGTAAAAAAAATAAATAAATCAATGCATGTATCATCTAATTCAGGTGGAACTTTTACTACTCACCTCAACGCATTACTTGCTACTATGTCAAAACATACATTCTCCAAATTACCTGAAGCCACGATTTGTTCAAAAGGGAAAACAAAAGCAAATTCTAAGAAAAGTACACCTTTTCCAATTTACAAATATTCAGTGCATTACCACAGAAAGTACATTGTTGTTTGGAAATCAATCAGCTAAAGTATTTCCCAGAGATAATGAATTTTCAACCAACCAACTTTCAAATGTGTTTGGATAGAAAGGGATCAAAACAAAACAGAAGAAACAAAATGGAACATTAGATTGGAAAGTTAAGAGACCTGGGTGCTAAAATCGGTTCCCACTGGCATGCAGGGTAACCTTGGTTATATACATACATCACATAAAACCTTTCTATCCATTTCTTCTTTGATAAAAATATGAAAGGGCCATAATAACACCTGTCTTACCTGATTTACAGAAGGACTATTGAAGGATTGAATAAGAGAGTATATGTTAAAAGCTCTACATAAACTGCAAAGTATTAGCTACATAAATTTAAGAAACTATTATTGCTACTAAACAGCATCACTGACTTGTTTCACATAATAAATGTGAGACCTGGGCATCAGCAGGAAAACACTGAACAAGTACAAGAAGCTTCTGGATCACAGTGATTCTTGAGGAGGCCTCAGGAGGGATCTTGGTGATATTTCATCAAACACGTAATATACTGAGCACTTAACCATCTAACAGACTTGATATGAGACACAGGATCTCAAGAACATGGTAATGCTCATTACTTATATGAAGTATTCAAATCAGCACTGGCTGATTTCCTCAAACAGGAAATGCAGCATTGTTACCTTAATGAGGTCTTCCCTGGAGGAAAAATTGGAGACTAAGTAATTTTCTCTGGTTTTAGTGTTGGTGATGGATACATGCAGTCGATTCTGGGCCAGGCTGTGAGCGTTGGAAGGAAGAATTGACTCCATACCACTTCTACAGAAGAGAAAGCGATCTGCATTATTCACCTTCAATTATTGAATGCCTCATAAATATTTTAGAAGAGTGAATGCTGAGCTTGCCACAGTTTGTACAGAGGCATCAACATTCTGTCTTCAATACTTTGGGGCAGAATATACTCTCTATATACCTCAGTCGGGCCATGAAGTCATAACCAGGCGTCACTGCCCCAAAAGACTGTCTTCTGATTTCTTCAGCAAACTTGTATGTAAATTGGTTGCATTCCTGAAAAAGAAAATTAATAAGTAACCCTATGTGTTGTTAGAAAAAAAATCCACTTCCAAAACTCAGTGCCCATCACACAATGCTCTGGATTCTATACAGCCAAACCTCAGACTTAGGGAGCCACACTGTTTCACAGGTGAGCAAAGCACCCACCAGGCGTGGGCCTCACCCACCATTCTCAGGCCATCTGCAAGTTATATGTTCTCACAATCTCAATTCTTGTATTTTCTTTTTAAACTACCTTAAAGGGCCTGTGCTCACATCGGAAAAATCCTTGAAGGTTCAATTTGAATTCTAATTGAGCACATTCTTCAAAAGATTTCCTCAACACAATTAACTTCCTTTCCTTCCCCAATTCTGTGGCCTCAAAAGCAGTTTGATTAAAACTCTGTAACAGAGCTAATTACTAATGACACCACCAATGACAGAAGTGGTGATGTCTATGGTTTGCACGGATTAAATCAGAGTTTTGGAGATTAGTCTTGGGCACTGGTATTTTACAAACGTCCCTCAGGGGGTGCTTGTGGGCACCAGGACTGGGATTCACAGAGGCTGATTCTGTCAGTTTTTCTTCCCATAACCCTGCAAGGTGGGTTTAACCATCCCATTTGACAGGTAAAAGAACTGAGGCTTGAAGAGATTAAAAACCTATTCTAATATCTTGCCAAAAAATGATTGTCAGAAAAAATAAACCCAGGTCTATCTTTTATTAATTAACTAATTAATCAATTAATTCCAGCAACTGACTGGGCCACAGGGCTACTGGGCTAGTCACTGGGCTCTGGGGGAAGCAAGAGAGAGTCCCTGTTCTCATCTCCAAAAGCAGATTACAGAGTGCTGTGAGAGTCCCCATGAAGGTGTAGTAGGAAGAATCAAGGCCTCTCCCCTCCCCTCAAAGATGTTCATATTCTAGTCCCTGGAACCTGTTACTATGTGAACTTCCATGCCAAAAAGGACTTTGCAGATGTGATTAAGTTAAGGATCTCGAGATGGTAAGATGATCACAGATTATATGGGTGGGCCCAATATCTTCACAAGCGTTCTTAGAAGGAAAAGAGGGAGGCAGGAGGGTGAGAGTCAGAGAGATTTAAAGATGCCGTGCTTATGGCTATAAAGATGAAGGATGGACCCAGGCGCCAAGGAATGTGGGCAGTTACTAGAAACTGGACAGGGCAAGGAAGCAGATTTTCCCCTAGAATCTTTGGAGAGAGAGAGCATGGCCCTGCTAACATTTTAATTTTAGCTCAGGAAGACTTTTTCAGACTTATGATGTCCATCACTGTAAGATAATAAATGCCTGTTATTTTAAGCCACTAAATGTATAGCCATTTGTTACAGCAGAAACAAATACCGTGGGTATCACCTTCGAACCTCAGGGGTTGCCAAAGGCTTCTCTTCAATTTGACATCTGGGTTGGAATCTAAAATTTGCATAGGAGCTAGACAGGGGATAGAGATGTAAGAGGACACAGTAAAAACAACAGCAAGAAAAACCCACAGAAGGGCACAGAGCTGAAATGTTTCATGGAGAATTACAAGTAAGGCTATTCCACACAGGGCCTTGTGATGCATGCTGAGAAAACTGGGCCATACTATCAGAAGTCAATAGAGTTCCTGTGGGGAATGAGATGCTCAGATTTGTACTTGGGTAATATTATTCTAAGTGCTTCAAGGTGCATAGACTGTAGGAAGCTGCAATGGATACAGTTTAACCTAACAGGAAGCCACTAGAAGCTTCCAGGTGAGAAATGAGGACAGCCCCCCAAAATAGGGTGTTTGTTCTACTAAGTTAGACTGTCCATCTAGGCTATTTCCTTGTATGAATTTTAGTTGCACATACATGTATTATATTCCTGACCAGACTGCAAATTTGTTAAGGAGTAGACTTATTCATCTTTGAGTTCCCCACTGTGGCTGGCACCATGCCTTCCTTGCAAATTGTGAGGGCAGAGGAAAGGTTTGCAGCATTGAGCTCTTACATATCAATGTCTAAATTTGCCTCCCACCGAAAATATGCCCAGAATCAGGTGTTCCTCTTAATTATACATGCATAAGCTCGGAAGAAGATTAATTACACACGTATTTGTCACAACAGTGAAAAGCTTGAGGAACTTACCCCATCAGTGAGAACTGAACTAACACAAATTGAATAGGTAGAAAAATTTGCTACAAAAACTCAAAACAATACTACAAATGAATTATTTCAAATGCTATTTTAAAAGAAATAAAATAACCTTAAGTTAAAAGGCTATTGTGGCTGAAAGATTATTTTGAAAAAGGAGAAACAAGGATGTCCTAAGTAAACAAAGAGAATAATTTCCCACCTTCCCATGGAAGTATCTGATAAACACTTAATTTTTTCATCACACCAACACAATAAGACAATACAACTGAGTCTCCAGTTTAGTGCAAAAAATAAACAACAGGTAGTTTGAGTTGAAAATGATTATATTAAGTCTTAAATACAGGTAAATTATTCAATATCTTAACATTGCAGAATTTCAGTTAAATGGCTGCATTTTGGCAGTATATCCAAATCATGTTAATTCTAAATCACACAAGACATTTCTAAATTTGTTGAGGGTTGGAAGCCAAGTCTACCCAATTCCAAAGCTTAGTATTTGCCCTAGCTAAAGGCAAGACTGCACTAAAAAGGAGGAAGTGACTCCCTAGAAGCCTGCTGTTTCAAAAAGGAAACTTCTGAAAAGGCGCTAGCTTGCAACTGAAAGCATATGATTCTGCTAGTTTAGGGGGCGTTTTCACACCTTATTTATACTTTTCCTGACTCAAGATTCTCATCCTGTGTAATCTCTAGAGTTTTTAATCACTTTTCTAGTTCCCTGTAAATCAACCATAAAAAGAAAGGAAGGAAAGATAAGTGGATTTCTGAATAACTGGCCTCAAATCCAGCTTCCATTTGATAATGAGCTCACAATAGATCTGAGAATGAGATTCTGATGTTTAAAACTGGGTAGTTTTGAAAATTTAAATGTGACTGAAATTTACTTTTGGGCATGAGTGTGTTAAATTGCTATTTTCTTATTGTTCAAAGTCACTAGAGTATGTAAGTAATTAACATATAATATTCTCCAACTAGCTCTCACAGTCAGCAAACAATTGATCACTGTCTAGATAGCAGAAAACAGATTTTTAAAAATAAATTGCATTAAATAAAATACCTAATGAGGGCTTATTTTTATTATTTCTGGATAAATTGCTTGGAACTCAGAGCTTCCTCTTACTGTGAGGATTAAAAACAAATTAAATTCTCATACCATTCCACTTAATAGAAATTTCATGCCCACATTTTAATTTATATATCTATTTGTAAATAGCAATGAGCAGAGCATTGTAGGCCACATGTTCAAGGCCTTGAAAAGAGGCCCTATGTTTTCTCATCATTACAGAAAGAAGAAATGTCCTTTGCTTGAAAAGGATCAGACCTGGAATCTTAAGAATAAATAAAAACTCAAGACATTTTATATCCTTATTTCACTGTCACCCCAAATAATCTTCTATTCCACATCCAGGGTACATATCCCTAATGATTAAATTTTAAAGGAAAAGTCTTAACCTTTTCTGTTTCCCAGGCAAAGGATTATTTCTCTGTAGAGATAACTTAATAGAGTCAATACTCATGTTTTCTGTTCACTCTTAATTTCTTGATGAGGAGCACAGCGTAGTGACTACTTAATTACCTCTATTTTTTCTGGTGCTGTTAACAGGACAGAAGCAACCAAAGATCCCGCAGAAGCTCCAGCAAAGGCCTTGACATCCTTCAGAAGCTTGTTGCCATGTCTGCACAGTGCAGATGCTGCCCCCAAGTGGTAAATGCCCAGAAATCCACACGCTGCAAATGACAAGTTGATGTGCTTCATTCTAGCTGCGGAATAAGCAATAAAAAAAAAAAAGAAAGAAAAAGGAATGCTATAAGTTGGTATAGTTTATTACCTATACCACGTAGTCTTGTGCTGATAATTGTTCCAAGGCTTTCTTCTAATATATCATTCTCTGTTTTAAGCACAATCGTTTCAATTCATTCTAATGAAACACAGGAACCTTTCAAGAAAAACTTTTCCATCATCATCTTGACCAAATAGTCATATATACATTTTAAATTATAACAGTCCATATTTGTTCATTACATAGAATATGCAGCCTGCTATTTAATTACTTAGAAAGAAACAGATGTATAACTTCCAACTGGCAAGGACATTTGGTCTTTTTTCTTGACCTTTTGAAACTTTTTGTGGGAGAGTAGGGTGCTACTATGGTGGGAACAGAAAATTATTCGAGATTGTACCAAATTACAAATAAATAACACATTTACTCTTCGTAAGTGTACTAGAAGATTTCAAATATAGGTCCCTGCTCCTGTCCCTCACTTCTATTGTGAGCATCCATATGTTTTAAAACACTACCTACAATCACTCCATAATGCAATAAAGTTATTGAACAATGAAATACATTTCATTGTCAAGTGCCTCAAGACAAACTGAGGTCATGACTGGCGAAGTCAACTGAAGGCTCCATGAAATGTCAGCCACACAACTTTATACTTGCAACACATCTATATACAAAATGCTACGTTTTCCTGTGCCTCGGTGGGCACCATTTGCTCACGTGAATGAAATCATGACCCCACACGGCTCCCCACTCTGAGGTCCTCAGAGTTTCCTCGGTGATCCATAGGCCCTCATTCAGAAACCCTGAGATCAGACACATGGCCAGGACCTCGAATTTCGAGACCTAAAACTGCTTATTCTGATGCACCTGCCCAAGTCCGGGTTTTGATTCCATTTTGGCAGATGAGGGCGGAGAGGGGATCGGGTGGTCAGTTTCCAGGTGGCCAGGCCTGACCTGCGCAGGGGCAGTGCCCGGCGGCTTGGAGGAGGCAGGGCAGAGGTTGCAGCCGCATCATCCCCTAGGCAGCACACTCTGACCCTCCCGACCCTCGCCGGACCCCGGTGTTCCGTCGTACCAAGTAGTCCTGAGGTACTTCCGAGTTGAGCGGTCCCCTTAATCAGAAGGCCGGGCCTGACCGTCACTCAACGAGGCTCCGCCTATCAGGGCCGGGCCACTATTGCTGGGAGCCCGCCCAAGAAGGTCCTACAGTGAGAGTTAGCACCGCCTCCCCGCGCAGATCGACGACGTCATTGCACCGACGCAGGTGACCGCCCCGGTCTCGCCTGCTGTATTTAAACCTCTGGACGCAACATGGTGGCGCCCGCTCGGCCGTCGGCCGCTCGACCGAAGTATCGCCGAGTGCAGGCAAGACTTTCTAGTGTAGAATCACGCTGTCTTCGGACACCTGGAGAGGCGTTTTAACCGCCCCCCTGTGCCTTTCAGCTTGACTTGCCGTTCTGGCCCTCACCTGTGAGCCTGCTGAGTTTTCATCACCCTCATCGGCTGTGCTCCGGAAGTGCCTGCCCCTTTCGGGTCTGTTTTCCGGAAGCGGTTCCTCTCCATCCGTCCCTGCTACCCGCCTGGGCGGTCCACTTGCCCCTGAGGGCGGAGTCCAGGGGCTACTTGGGGGCAGGCCACCCTGCTGCTTTCCAAAGCCTACCTTTGGTTTTTCCCTACTTGTCTTTTGGGGGTTTTTTTGTTTACTTTCTGAAAGTAAAAAAGGTTTATTTTTATTTTATTTATCAGTATTACACATACAGATGTTTTTCCTTAAAGTGATTGAAATTGTATTCAAAACAAAATATTCATTTTAAACTGTCATGATTTAGAACAGAAATATACACATACTACCTTAACCTCAACGTTTCTATTAACTGTGTAACTTTAAACAATTCATTTTTAGTTCCTAAGCTCATCTGTGGAATAAAGTAATAAATTCAGCCGTTCTATCATTTTTTATTAAAACTATAAAATTCCCTTAAATTGATAGGTATGTGAAAAATACACCATTTTTAGTATCAATTTTACATGATGCTTGCAACTTTCATTCATTCACTAAATGTAAATGTATTTATAACCTCCTACATTTTTTAACAAGTAAGTCTGTGGAAATGAAAGACCTATGCCTTTGGGCCGCTTTCACATCCTCATTTGGCCTTCTGCTGTATGACCTTGGACAAGTAACATACATAATCTCTGGGAGCTCCCCAGGTGGTCCGTCTGCAGGATGAAAATGATAGAGCTCCATGTAAAGCTCATGCCACATAAGGAGCCCTCAGAAGATAGTCTCTGCTCCTTCCTCTGGTACCTCTGACTCTGGTCAGACTTGAGAAGCAGCTTCAATAGTAGCCAAAATGCCGGACATCTCCAGCCAAATGTAAAGGACTGACAATTCACTCTCTCTCCATGTAGTGTCTTCCCCATCTAATCCTAATAACCCAGCCTGGAGGAATCTCAGGCTTCATGACTGAAGTTCTCCAGGTCCATGGTTTAAGGACAAAGATTTATTCTTATTGAAGCTATGAAGGAGAATCAGATGCGAGTGTCTCTACCTTCAGCAAAACAGGGAGGATGGGTGGAACTCTCCAAACTACCTCTGCCTTGGGCTTTTTCTCCCTCTTTTGGAGTGCTACCTCTGGCACACAACACTTTCTGTAAGTCCTTGACATGATGACTAAGGAAGAAATTTAGTTTTTAATTCACATAAACTTCCAAAACAGCCAATCCTAGAAACACACTAATGCCTGAGCATAGCATAACTGTATTACGCAGAATTCTTTACTTAAACTAGAATTTAGTAAAGGGAAGGAGAAGCGTGCATCAGGGAAATACAGGAGGACATACTCTTCAGTCCTTCAGCCTTTCTCTGTCCTCAAACTCTTTGTGATTGAGTGTTATTCTTCCCATATGAGCATCCTCCAGGAAGCTTGTGAGAAAAGAAGAATCCCAAGCCTCCGCTTAGATCTACTGAATAAAAATTTGCATTTTACCAGAATCCACCTGGTATTGCTATGCACATTAAAGTTTGCAAAGCACTTGTCTAGCTCCTGTACTGGAGTTACGGTATGTTTCTATACCTCCAAAATTCACACATTGAAATTCTACCCCCCAAGTGGTGGTGTTAGAAACCGAGGCCTCTGGAATGGAATTAGGTCATGAGGGTAAGAACCTCATGAATGGAATTTGTGCTCTTAGAAAAAGGAAACGAGAGAGCCCTCTTTCCACCACATAAGGACAACAACAATGAGAACATGGCAATCTGCAACCTGGAAGACGGCCCTCCCCAGAACCTGGCTATGCTAGCACCCCGATCTCAGACTTCCATCTTCCATAACTGTGAAAAATTTCTTTCTTTTAGTCTATGGTATTTGGTTAAATAGCCTAAATGGACTAAGACAGGTCGTCTGGCTTAAAGTGATGTAGTGGCATCAAAAGTTTGAGAGACTAAATCCACAGAATCACAATCCGGGGTGGTGGTGTTGGCAGAGCAAGTATTTCTTGCATTTGGACACTGCTAACAGATTGATTCAGAAGACAAATGAAAAGTTTATCACTGGGCAGTCTGGATGAACACCACAATTTTGGTATCTTTTGCTTAAAGGAAAAATAAGGACACCTGTTAATTTTACACCTGGCTGACAGACTGAGAGATCCTACCAAATGTAAATCTCATTGGAGCACCAAAATGCTCCATGATTTAACTTTGAAAATTTTAAACTTGCTTCTTTCTTACTCTCTTCTACCTCATATCATATTTCCATGTAACTAGTTAAGAAGTTCAGCTTCCTAATGTAAGGAAGAAGATTGAATTCATTCGCATTTGTCTTTGTCATCTTAGTGCCAAGCATAGTACTTGGCACATAGTATATGATCAATTAATATTTGTTTTGGATGTTGGATTTAAGTAAATTACCATTGTGATCTGAATATATAGTAATTTAATTGCCCTTTAAAACATTTTTTGGTAATTAATTTGCTTATTTTTTGCTTTTCTATTTGTCTTAGTAATTTAGTTTTGACGTGGTATATTTAGATAGCCATTCATCACATAGTTATTAAGCATTTATTGTATAGCAAGTGTGTAGAGCAAGTATTGTGTTGATACAGGGCATACAGAATTGACAAGAATTCAGCCCTTATCATTAGGGATGCAGAGTCCAGCTGGTAGGGAGACATCTGAAGTTTAATTACAGAAGCATAATGATGTGCACTTGCAAAGACACACACAGGTGCCCTGTGTGTGCACACTGAGCTAGAGAATAGCTCTGGGAGACATCTATAATAAACAAAGTGTCCCATAAACAAAGTGCCCAAGCCTCATGACTCCTTTTACTGTTCAAAGCTTCCTCCTGTAAGATTTTATCATGTATTCCCCTTAAAGAAGGAAAGAGGTACATGGATAAGGGATGCTTGCCCAACCTCTGACGCAGGGGCAGGACCTTATTTCAGAATCTTTAAGTCTAATCTCTTCTTCCAGTCTACTCACCTAGTACTGTTGTTTCATTTTTCAATCTTGGCATCTTAACATATTAATACTTCTTCTTGTCTGGCTTTCCATCATCGTCACTTCAATACAGTACCCTTATCCTCTCTCCTGTTTACTATATCCTCATCTTTGTCACCTCTTCCCAAAATCTTGCAAACTGAACTGGATGAACTGTAGAGATTGGATGCATGCGTTTTAATTCCAGAGGAATATGGTCACACTGTTGGAGCACATGGCACTGCCCTTTCCCTGGGGCCTCAAGGTAATAACTCATGCTGGCATGTCCTCTGTGCCTAGTTTAAGTGATGTCTTGTCTTGAGACCACCATGGAACTCAGAGAAAGGGACTTTTACAATCTTGAGATAGAACTCCCCATCTGAAACCACAGAGAGAGGAGCTGCCTCCTTCCCACAAATGGATATCTCTAGGGACAAAGTGAGAGAATATGTGCAAAAGGTAATCAGCGAATGCCACCATGTGGTGAGAGCCAGCATGAAAATAGAGGCAGCTTAGAGGGAATCTGAGCTGACAATTGGGGAAGGGGGTGAGTAGGGGGCAGACCTAAGCCTAGGTGTGGTGACAACTCTTGAGCCTGTAGATGCAAGTATAATATACATTGAGCTGAAAAATCAAGAAGGTAAAAATTTCCTGAGTGTTTCTATTGTTGTATTAGAATTCCTTAATTGTAGTGCTTGCAGCTGATGTGTTCTAGGTAAGTGTAAGAACAGGTAAGCTTTCAAAGTATTCATACCTAAACTGTATATTCTATATTCCTGACTCACTTCCCCCACTGAACTCGCCCATTTCTATTTGCTTTGCTTAGTTAGTTGGTTAGTTAGTTAGTTAGTTAGAATTGGGTTTCTAAAGTTTTCAAGCCTTGCAAGTTTATATTAGTTCTTACTAATATAAGTGCTTTTTACAATGCATGGAGTTATTTTCTCTCTAATAGAAATATGCTGCAAAAACTGGTTACTAGCCAGGTGTGGTGGCTCACATCTGTAATCTCAGCATTTTTGGAGGCATAGGCAGGAAGATTGGTTGAGCCTAGGAGTTCAAGACCAGCCTAGACAACATAGTGAGTTCTCATCTCTCCAAATTTTTTTTTTAATTAGCTGAGTGTGGTGGTGCATGCCTATAGTCCCAGCTCCTCAGGAAGCTGAGATAGAAGGATCGCTCGAGCCAAGGAGTTTGAGGCTGCAGTGAATCACAATTTTGCCACTGCACTGCAACCTGGGTCACAGAGTGAGACCCTCTCGAAACAAAGCAAAACAAAGCAACCGATTACTTAAAGGAATGCTGAGTTAATCCTTTCTAAATGAAACATTTTTTTTCAAAAAAGTATGTGTTACATATATATACCATATTGTATTACATATTACTGTTATATACATGCACACATATTTATATAAAAGATTTTTCTATGCTAACTATGTGCCTTAGTCCATTTGGGCTGCTATAACAAGATACCACAAACTGAATGACTGATAAACAATAGAAATGTATTTCTCACAGTTCTGGAGGTTGGGCGTTCCAAAATCAAAACAGTAGCATATTTAGTGTCTGGTTATCTGGTTGGTTCATAGATGGCACCTTCTTGCTGTGTCCTCACGGTGGAAGGGGCTGGGGAACTCTCTGAGGCCTCTTTTGTTAGGGCATTAATCCCAGTCATAAGCCTCCACTCTTATGAATTAATCACCCCCCAAAGGCCCCACCCCCAACACTACTGCATTGAGGGTTGGGTTTCAACATATACATTTGAGTGGAAGGGCACACACATTCAGACCATAACAATCTGAAAACATAATTCAAGATAGACATCCTTAATAAATATAATTTATTTTTATTCACTATATCTGATGGCATGGTGTTGAAACTAAATCTCAAACTATTTCTATGAAAGAGAAACTTTTTTTTATATGTAAGACTTACTGGGCAACCCTCTTTCAGATCCTCTCCCACTGCAGGAGCTTTTCAGTATTCTTAATAAATTCTTGCTTTCTCAAAATAAAAAATGACTTATAAGTTTCATTTCAATTTAGTATGTGAAGGATTTCAAATATAATATTATCCATTGTTTTTATTTGTATATTAGAATTATTTAATTACAATGCTTGCAATATAAGATAAAACATATAAGTTTTCAAAGTTTTCATACAGTATAGTATATAGAAAACAAGTTCAGGTTTTGGGTAGCCAGGTGGTGAGGATGGGGTATCAAATGCATTACCTAGTCTTACATATTTTTAGAAATCCTAAATCAAAGAAAATCTGTGTTCTCTGCTCTATGTACTTTGTCACAAAACAGCTGTGCCCTAGACATGGCTGCTCATCGTCCCCCAATTGTTCAGACATAAATAATCCTTTCTATTCTTCAAATAATTTTCTTACCATGGACAGGATTATTGGGGAAATAATATCAATGTTGAATAAGTGATAAAACAGGTGGACAGCTTCAGTGCCTTACGCTTTATCAAACTTGCCAAAATACTCTTTTAATTTGGAGTATAGGATCTAGTATTTTCTGTCATAAAAAGTAGTACTCTAGTTACTAAAACATTCAACTATCTAATCACCTCATTTCAGAGACAAAATAAGGATTTGGGTCTATTTTGTTTTATAAAAATTCCTTGTTTTTCTGTGTACCTGCTCCTATTTACTGGAATCTTATTATTAATAATTAGTACACTTACTGTCTGCCTGCTCTATGTCAAACTTTTATATACATTGTCTCATATCACTTTTACAGCATGATGAAGGGTAGAGAACTATAATAGATGAGAATTTAGAGCTTGAATAGTTTTCCCACATCCACACAGAGGAGGCAGATATTATAAGGCCAGGTTTCCCTGATTCTAAAGCCTTTGCAAAGACCTCCTTCCCTATGCTCCTTCAGAAATGACTTAGCATTGTGTGATTTGGCTAGTACAAGTCTCAAAATCTTACTTCCTTCAATTCTTTCTCTGGAAAGAATTTGTAATTGGTATTAAAATTTGGATACTTACAAATTTACTAAAACAATAAGTCCTTAATAAATGTAATGTATGAATTCATAGCATTTACAGAACTTACTCATATTTTGAAAAGAACAAAAAAGCAAGCCTAGGAATGAATTAAAGCTACCCTTCTCAATCAATCAATTACAGCAGAAATGCTTTGACTCCTCCTTTTCCTGGAAGCTGTGTCATAAAGTAGGTGATTGTAAAGCAAACATAATTTCCATTAGGAGCAATGTTATAAAATGAGATTATGCTATTGACTAAGATCTTAACTCCAAATAAATCATATATCTAATCATTTGTCTTCATGTCTTAGCTCTCTCATTAAATAAAACTTAATGACCATCTAATATGTGAAATGACCTGAGCTAGGCATTAGAAAATATATATTTTAAAATCTTAAGATAAACTTTTATTTAGTTCACTGTTTTTTCTTGCTACAATGTCCTTTCACATTTCTCTATCCCATTAAGCCTTACTCATTTTTCATAACCTAAATCAAAATCTACTTGTGTAATATATTCAACCACCTCTGTTCATCCAAACCACACCCTCATCTTTGTTACTATGCATACATCATTGCTATAGCATCTCTCACCGTTTATTTCAGTAAGAGATGTGGTTTGTGATTGCCACCACTTTCTAGGTTCAGAGTTCATCTGGAGCAGGGATTGTGTCTTGTACTTCTTGACTTTCTTCAGCATCTAGCAGTTAGCTAAAGCATAGTAGCTAGAATCTTTATTCTTCATGTTTCCGATTTCTAACTGGCTTCAGAGGGGAAAAATGTGCTAGTTTAAATAATCGAGGAGCTAGAGGTAGGGCTAACTGCAGATATGGCACTCAGTGAATGCTGGAGGGCCATTATTTTGATACTTCCTTTCTGTGTTTCTTTACTTAGTTTTTGTACAAGCAGGATATCCTCAAGAAGTTGCTGGCAGCCCCATCTTCTACTCTTGTCCGTGGAAAAGCCCTTTCATTGTCTACCTCCCAAACTTAGAAAAATACTCCTGCTGGTTTGATTTTCATTACATGTATGTCCTTGGGATAATCAATGTGAACAGCAAATTATGATATATGATGGTTTGAGCCCATGACAAGATGAGTGCGTACCAGGCAGACAGTGGGCAAATATGAATGGACGTACTACAGGTTCATAGACTGTTGGGTGGGGAAGCCTCCCTAGGAAGAGGCCTGGCAGACTAAATCAACTTGTCCATGCCAGTATTTGATAAATATTTGTTGAATTAAATGACAGCAAAAAGCAGCTATAAGCTTTATATAAAACAGGACAATTTGTTGTAGTCCTTTAGATATATGGTACACATTCCATTAACACACAACAACAGGAATGCAACTGTGATGTTTGGTGCATTGAAAAACTAGTTGCAGTCCGGGCTCGGTGGTTCAGCCTGTGATTCCAGCACTTTGGGAAGCCACGGCGAGTGGATCGCTTGAGCCCGCTGGTTCAAGACCAGCCCAGGTTAACTTGGCGAGAGCTCGTCTCTGCAATATAACAAAAATTAGCCAGGTGTGGTAGCACGCGCCTGTAGTTCTGGCTACTTGGAAGGCTGAGGCGGAAGGACCACCGGAGCACAGCAGTTTGACACTGAGGTGGCTGTGAGTGTGCCACTGCACTCCAGTCTAGGTGACAGAGTGAGACTCCAACTCAAAAAAAAAGAAAAAGAAAAAAGAAAAACTAGTTGTGATATTAGATATGTTCAAATGAACAGCAAATATTATTTGGCATCATTGTTACCCAGCATTGAATTAACTATAGTGTTGTTTAGCTTCTTTGAATTTTTTTTTTTCTTGCTCTTGGTATAGAATTTTTTAAATTTAAAAGTACTACTGATATGGATTTTTCAGGTCAGCCTGGCTTCTTTGAATTTTATGGGCTGTTTTGGATGTGAGAAGTGGCATCCAACTCTTGCTTGCCAAGTCTATGTAAGTGGATGTGGACGTTTTGCTGTGATAAATTTTCCTGTAGGAAGCTGTGGTACTTTGAGCCATGGCAAGAATCTCATCTCACACATAGGGTGAGAGAAGTAGATGCTAAGTTAATGTTTGTTTTTCACATCAGTAACAATAATGATAATGTTCTTCCATCAAAAACTTCATAGAGTAGGAGGATGCCAAAGTTCCCTCCATCATCTTTTTTTTTTTTACTGTTTTATATTTTTATTATACATTATACACTTTCCCAGTCTTGTGGGGCAGGGGAGGAGTTACATATAGCAGAAAGAACAAAGATATGTTGTAAGAAAATAGAAAAAAATGTGGCTTTCTTCGAAAAGAGAGCTATCTTTAGTTCTTTAACAAATTATTTCATTGTGCATTGACAGTCCCCAGGACATATGATGGAAAACAGAAGAGTGACGAGATGAAATCGCTTTGCCTTATAATAAAGAATTTTGAGATTCCTTGAGCAGTGAAGGAGCCAAAGAGAAAAGTGAGGGAGCCAGGAGCAGGAGAAAGGACAGAAGACTGTGGGAAAGAGAAAGGTCCCATTCAAGCAAAGGAAGCCTAGGACCTGGGAAAGAATACCAGGGAGAAGTTCCCAGCACTGATAATTTCTAAGAGATATTTAAGAACAAGAATGACTCATATGCAGTCTTATGCTGTTTGCCATGTGTCCTGCCAGCCCATAATGCAAACCCCTTTCCATTACACTCCTTGATGTTAGTCAAATCTCATCCATAAAAACGCCTGTATGAGTTGTGTTTTTATTAAACATTTTATTTTAAAATTGTGGGGTACAGTTAAGGGTTAGGTATACAAATATGCATCGTTCAGGCACCCTTGTTGATAAGGGATGTCCCCCCGTCCCCAGACAGATAATGACTACCATTATTCCCACCACCCTTGCCCTCCCTGTCCCCCCCCCATAGATTCCCACCACTGTCGATCCTTTTCTTGTATTACGATATATGTTCAAGGTCCACTTATGAGTGAGAACATGTGATACTCAGATCTTTGTTGCTGTGAAAGATCACTCAGTATTATAGACTCTAGTTCTATCCAGGTTGCTGCGAAATTCATGATTTTCTTCTTTTTTATGGCTGCATAGTATTCCATCGTGTATATGTACCATATTTTTAAAATCCAGTCCTCTTTTGACGGACCGCATGGTTGGTTCCAGGTTCTTGCTATTGTGAACAATGCTGCGATAAACATACATATGCAGGTAGGTATCTTTTCTATAGAGTGATTTGAGTTCTTCAGGGTATATTCCCAGTAGGGAGACTGCAGGGTCATATGGGAGGTCGATATTTAGAGCTTTTAGGAATCGCCACACTGCTTTCCACAGAGGTTGTACTAGTTTACACTCCCACCAACAGTGTAGAAATGTTCCCTTTTCACCACATCCCCTCCAGCATCTGTTATTTTTTGAGTTATTGATAATGGCCATTCTGACTGGAGTTAGGTGGTATCTCACCTAACTCTTCTTGATGATTAGTGAGGCTGAACATTTCTTCATGTGTCTGTTGGCCATTCATACGTCTTCTTTTGTGAAGTGTCTGTTCATATCTTTTGCCCACTTTGTAATGGGGTTGTTTGTTTTTTTCTTTTCAGCATGTTTGAGTTCCTTGTAGATCCAAGATGTTAAGCCTTTGTCAGACATGGAGTTGGCAAATATTTTTTCCCACTCTGTGGGCTGTCTTTCTGCTCTCTTGATGGTTTCTTTGACTTTGAAGAAACTTGTCAGTTTAATGAGGTCCCACTTGTCTATCTTATCTCTTATGGCCCGTGCATTTTGAGTTTTGCTCAGAAATTGGATGCCAGTTCCAATTTCCATAAGGGTGTGTCATGCATTTTCCTGCATTTTACATCCAAGCTTACCATCAGAGGGCATTTTGAAAAACACATTTAGTGGCTGTCCTCTAAGGTGTCCCATATTTTGTTTTAAAGCCATAAATATACTATTGACATAAACTTTCACAAATCTTCTCTACAATGTCTTCACTGAATTTCAAACACAAAAATAACATAATATCCCAAGTTATACAGATGTATTCCTTGTTTGGAAAACTACAAAATGAGTAGGTAAGAATGGGTCAGAAGTCTGAGATGGAAATCACAGTGAAATTTTGAAAGGACTCACATGTAAAATGTGGCTGTAATTTCAAGGTATCTTACTGTGACTTGAATTCTCAAAAAACGAACAGTGAAGTAGGAAACTAATAAAATAGGAAAGTACTGTGGGAAAATATTTGTTGAATTGTGTGGACCAATTCAGTTATTCCTGGGGGAAAAAAATTCCCAAGTTCTAGTGAAATGTCATAGATTCCTACAAGCAGATAAATTTAAAATAATAAAGAATATAGAATTCACTCTCTCTGAAGGAAAGAGATGACAAGATCAAAGTTGTCGCAGCAACATTAATTACATAGGGAAGCCTATCTCCAGGTATACCTGTCTAAGATTAGTTTTCCAATTCTAAATTTCCAGGTGGAACTTGGAGAGCCATATTTATGTCCTTTTAAGCACCAAACTTTCATTTCTCTATTTTATTCTCTCTTTCTTCACCTTGGGGGAATATGATCCCACTCTTAAGATACATAAGAAGTGCCATATTAAGAAAGTAAACTTTTCATAATACTGCCATTTGAGTAGTCGTATAACACATTCACATTCCACTTTAAAAGCAACTATAAGCCGGGCTCGGTGGCTCAGCCTGTAATCCCGCGCCTTTGGGAGGCTGAGGTGAGTGGATTGCCTGAGCCTGCGGGTTCAAGACCCGCCTGGGCAGCGAGACCTCATCTCTACAATAAAATCAAAAAATTAGCCGGGCGTGGTAGCGCGCGCCTGTAGTTCCGGCTACTCGGAAGGCTGAGGCGGAAGGATCGCCGGAGCCCAGCAGGTAGAGGCTGCAGTGACCGGGAGCAGCCACTGCACTCCAGTCTGGGTGACAGAGTGAGACTCCAACTCAAAAAAAAAAAAAAAAAGCAACTATAAAAGGCAGAACACACTAAATATCGCATGTTTCACGTTCTTTGAAAGGCTCCTTGCCTTTCTAAAACTTAATTTTCCCGTATCTTCATATATATACACTCCAAAGTTTAGAAATTTATCTGGACTCCAAAGATGACCACATTTTTCTAAATTCATCAGAGAAAAAATAATCAGATTCTGTAGGATATAGATACATTCATAAGATAACATTTTAAAGAGAACTGGGCTTCATTTCATCATTCTATGAACACAGGCAAAAAATTACAGTTTTTGTTTTATTTCTGTTAAATGAGAAATACCTTCTATCAATGTAGATAAGCACATCGGTTCAATTTTACACAATACTCCAATTTTACTTATACTTAACATCCACCCAGGCTATATTTTCATTAGCTACTGACATGTGATTTTTGAAATTGTGGGCAGTTTTCATTATGTATTTGTTTCTTATATATTTGTTTCTTTGGCCAATGTTTCATTTTTTTTAACCTATCTTAGATTGGCAAATTATTACTGTAACTTATAAAACATAAAGCCTAATCTGTATATACTTTATTTTCTTCATATTTTATGTTGTTAGAGGAAAGAAATAATGACAAATGTATGTTTATCTTTATTAACACACACTTGCATGATGTTGACTGCGTACCCCTTTCTAATCACCTTACAGATATCAATGCATTTAATATTCCTAAGAACCCTGTAAGATAAGTACTACCCTGACACTGGCATTTTAAGAATGGCTAAAAGATCCACAAAGAGGCTAAGTTGATCATTAGCAGAGCCAGGATTCATTTCTTAAGTCCTTCACTATGCTGCCTCTCCAGTGGCAGAGTCAAAAGTAGACCCCTACTCTTGGAGTGTTTACAGCAATCATTTTCATAAAGACATTGATAAGTGAAGTGAGAAGTGATGCTGTTCAGCGGCACCTTTTCAGGATCTTGAGAGGCTCATCCTCCTCCTCCAAGTCATTAAAAACTTGAGTTCTTAAGACTTAAACCTGGAGTCTCTTTTGTTGTATCAACCAGGTGATGCCATTCCCACAAACACTTTGGTGCAATCTCTGGGCCTATGGTGTTGTGATGATGTCAGGTCAGGTGATGTGATGGCATGGGGACTACTAACTCTGCCTAACTGTGGATAGAGGGAACTCAGGATGTAATTAAGGGAAAGTTCCTACCGAGCACAGTTGAGGACTGGAAGAAGGAAAGAGGGATATTGAAGCAGAAAATTGGTGAATTGGTGTGCTACTCCCCTCATTTCTCATGGTTGTATGTTGGGAGAAGGTCTAGTGGACACAAATGGAAAGGTAAAGAGTAAGCCCACTTTGGCAGGCATGGCCTTATGGGGCTGTGATACTATCATACAGTGGTTCTCAATTCTGCCGCTTTTGATGAGTCTAGGATGGAGCCCAGGCATAAATGTTATTATTGGGAGGTGGGGGGAGCCTCCCAGTTGAATCCGATGTACAGTCAAGATAGAGAACCACTATTCTTAGAGAAGTTCTCTGGGACAGCATGGCACCAGAGCCATAATGTGGGTTTGGGAGAGTTGTCTGCCTAGATTGAGAACCTGAGCTAACAATGCCTCAGCATGATGTTCAGGGGATCTAGAAGATTCTGCACATTCTGACGACGAATCACAGAAGGGCTGAGAGAGTTCAGGCCAGCCTGAGATTAGGATGCAGCCCTGGGGGTACAGAGAACAGAGACAAAAGGCCAGAGCCATGGAGTCCAGCATCATAAGCACAGCTAGTGCCCCAAAATTCCAGATGCCACCTCAGTGAACATTCCAGCAACCAAAATGAGACCAGCACAGAGCTTTTTGCTGCTTAATCAGACATCCCATCTCCTCCAGTCCACAAAGTCCTCAAAACTGTGCTCGAAACACAATTTGAAGGGACCAGTGCAAAAGGAAAAAGCAGTGGGGAAAAGTGCTGTTAACGGCTTTTCCTTACTTCCATGGCTTATCTTCCTCAATTTGTCACAGAGTAGTGTTTTTTTTGAGTTGAAGTCTCACTTCATGGCCCAGACTGGAGTGCAGTGGCACGCTCCCAGCCACCGCAGCCTGGACCTGCTGGGCTCCGGCGATCCTTCCGCCTCAGCCTTCCAAGTAACTGGAACTACAGGCACGCGCTACCATGCCTGGCTAATTTTTTGATTTATTGTAGAGATGAAGTCTCGCTAAGTTGCCCAGGCGGGTCTCGAACCCTCGGGCTCAGGCAATTCACTCACCTTGGCCTCCCAAAATGCGGGATTACAGACTGAGCCACCGAGCCCGGTCTGTCATAGAGTTTTTAATTTGCTATTTAATTCTAAGTAAAGACAAATCCAAATTGTGAATGACTAGCATAAAATTTTACCAAATTGTGAATGACTAGCATAAAATTTTACCATTCATGTTTATATGGAATGATGCCATTTTAAATGACAAATATCAGAGCATGTAAGGAGGAAGTGGGAACATCAAAATCACATAATCCATATTTTATAGCCCATTAATGTATACGCATTTCATTCTGACCTGAACAGTGAGAACGCTATGGAAAACCAGCTCAGCTGTATTGATTCCTCGTCTTCATTGGCACACATTGTACTGATAGTCTCCACCTGATGAGTAAGGACAGCCTGAAAGAAAAAGGAACTATGGGCATCTCTATTTTTTGCTTTCCTGTTGTGTCATTTTCTTTTGCTGGCCAATCCCGGAAAGTAGTTTGAAAACAAAAGAGTATAACTTGCTTTCTTGGTTGCGTGCGTTTCTTAGTATACATTTACCTTCTTTCTGCATTTAAAGAAAGGTCTAGTTCAAATGAGATCTCCTGTGAATCATGGGTCCACTGTTATTCCGTGCCCATGGGGCATTGCAGACCCTACAACAGATTAGTACATTGCTGGCGTCTTCTCTGCTCATGTGTATAGGTCATTGTCCCACTGAATGTCACTTATAAAACACAAGTTCAACAATAAAATTCCTGCAAATTTCAAGATGGTGACAACAGAGCGTTAATCCAAGTACGGGATCCTTCTTAGCACCGGGCCCTGTTCGATTTCACCAGTTACATGTCCAGGAAGCTGACCCTGCTCAGGGATGCTTTCCTAGGTATCATCTCGCAGAAAATGGGGAGAGAAGAAACTTTCTGCTCTTTTTGAAATTAGAATGTCATGGTTGTTGAATACTACTTATAAAATGAAAAAAAAATTTAACTCTCTTTGCTTTTTTGGTTTTAAGTCTCTATTCCTGAGATTCATTGCCTTAGCTAAGACTGCTTTGGTTACTCAGAGAAAAAGCAAAAAACATTGTGTGTGAATAAAGACAATTATTATTTGAATATACTTGCTAAAAGAGTAGATTTAAAGTGTTTTCACCAGAAAAAAATGATAAGTATGTGAGGTCATGCATCTGTTAATTTGCTCAATATAGCTATTCACATTTCAAAACATCATATTATACATGAAAGATATGCATAATGTTTAATTTGTCAAGTGAAAAAAAGAATATAGAACTCAGGGAAGGAGGGAAGCTAGGGGATTGGCTCTAGAAATGGGAAAACTGTCAGAAACCATGCTTTGTCTTTGGATTTCCAGGATCTTATGGATTCTCATTTAGTATCTTTACTTATCTCTTATCTTATTCTTATCTTTTACACGGCAGACCTCTGCTCTGGCATTTACATAACCTGAGTTCATGCCAATGGTACAGATATGTAGAGTCTCATTCCTCCTAGCCCATATTTCTGGTAGAGAGAATATGATTGGGCAAATGTCGCTGGTCAAGATGAATGGTGAGGGCTGAGGGGAAAGGACTTGGAAGCTTATGGGCTAGACAACATTCCTGAAGTTTTCCACGACATTCTCTGTACTTAACCAGATTCCTTTCTAATAGACAAATCATAGATCTAAATCTAAGTCTAGATATACGGTTTCCTCTGACTAATCTGTATATAATTGTTTTGAAATTGGATCACCACAGACGATGAGCACAGGTAGCAGTGACTGAGTTCACACTGTGTGCCAGGATCTTTGCTAATCATGTTGCATTCATCATCTCAATGTCCACAATAAGTTCTCTGGTGGTAGGTAAAGATACTCGTCTCAGGAACACTAAGTCACTTTTCCCACGTGGCCTGGGCAATAAAGGAGCAGAGCCAGAGAAGAAGACCAGGTTCAAAGCAGAGCTCAGAACTTGTACTCCTAACTCTTTTACCAGAGAATAAAAAACACAAGCTGGGTTGATTATATACTGTGTTGAAAAATTATTGTCATTATCATCATAGCTCCCACCTTTCCCCTACTTATTCATTAACCGCTGTCAGAGTTGAGAAAACTTCTGATCTTTGATTTTTTTCAGGGAACTCAATTAAAAAGATAGCAGCAATTAAGCACAGCAGATTCTCAGAAATGTTTGCCCTTAGTTAACAAGTGACTTTCAGAATAGCAGTAGTGTGTCCTCCAAGATTACATGAATAATCCCACAGAAATTGATACCCGTTTGGTCTGACCTGCACTGAAAATAGATTTCTTATGTTTTCAAGATGTTTATTTTCTATAACTGTTTCTTGTCTGCCCCCTGCTGGCGGATGAGAATTGAACATCGCAAATCACAGACCTAGGTAAGTAAATACCAGCAGGAAGTTACAGTTTCCAGGATTAAAGACAAGGAGATCTCACTTTCATGAGGCCTTAGTCCAGTTAGAAACCAGCTGACTCCCACTACCTGCATTTTACCATTTCTCATACAACTTCAGGGAGAGAGGTCAGGAAGTTTTCAGATGAAATTTTTATCATCTGCTTGAAGCTATGCGTGGCAGCATGGCAAGGGCTGCTTTGTGCTTCTTACCTGAGTGATGATTGAAATCTCAGTGCAAAATTCAATTTGTAAACATCCGAGCCAGGCGCGGTAGTTAATGCCTGTAATCTTACCACTTTGAGAGGCCAAGGTGGGAGGATCGCTTGAGCCCAGGAGTTAGAGTCCAGCCAGGGCAACATAGCAAGACCTCCTCTCTACAAAAAAATTTAAAAATTAGCCGGGTGTGGTGACACATGCCTATACTCCCAGCTACTCAGGAGGCTGAGGCAGAAGGATCTCCTGAAACCAGGGGATCAAGACTGTAGTGAACCTTGACTGTGCCACTGTATGCCACCCTAGGCAACCGAGTCACACTCCAACTCAAAAATTAATTAATTGATTAAAATTTTAAAAAATGTAAACATCTAAACAAGAGTAATATTGCTCATTTTTGCCCCTCTTGTCTCATGCATCCTTTAACTTGACTCTCTGGAGTACTTATTAATTATAACATAGATTAATTTGATTTTTTCCAGAATAAAAAATCGAATGATCATAGACTATAGCTACTTGCTTAGAATATTTTTTTTTATTTAATATGTTCAGTGGATTATCAAATAGTCATTGCTTTTAGTCTACTTCATGGATTCATCTTTTTGTAGTGAAGCAGACTAAAGGTGAAAAATGAATATAAGACAATTTTTACTGGCATAATTATCTATTCATTAACTCTCAAAATTCAAGCTACTGCTAAGGTAACCTCTAGGGCATAAAAATAGACTTTAAAATTATATTTGTGTGTAGATATGCACACAGTCAAAGGGCAATATTTATGTCACAAAAGAAGTGTACGTTTTTTCTATTTCTTTTGGAATATTTTTTAGAGATAAAATATTGTTCTTATTTTCAAAGAAACATGTATTTCTTGTAGAGCATTTAAAATATACAAACAGAAATGAAAAAATTGACTACCCATGTAAAACTCTATGCATGATATATTCATACCCATATACATAAGAGTAATGTATAGTTTACTTTGTAGAAATTTCTATCTCAAATTTTAATACAAAGCATTATATAAAAAACCACCAATATAAGATGGAATGTAATTAAATAACAGCCAAGAATTTAAGTTATTGTATAGTCAATTGTTTAATATTATTAAATATACACAAGACTCACATTTGCCTAGTTTGCTCCAGGCATCTTACCAATATAGACTCATGAGTACTCCATTTTTGCACATAATAGTTGTGAATAAGAGACCAAAGGTTATATTAGATATTGATATTTGATTATTTACTAGGAATCTAAATGATTCCTTCTCATCCACTGTTTTTAGCAACCATGCTCTTGGAATTTGTGTAATAAATGTATACATTATGACATGCCAGTGGCCTCAATACTAGACATATTAAATGCATAAATGTCAAGGATGTTTATAAAGTTTTATATATATTAATTCACCTATCAGATCTCATACTTTCCAGCAAGTGTTTTCTTCAGCATAGTCAGATTAAGAGTTTATGAATGGTCTCCATAATCTATGAATGTGTTTCTATGAATGCATTTAGTCAGCATTGCCAACCGAGAGTGCTCTGTGTGTTCACATTTTCATAGGCACTGTAGATATGATAATGAATAGCCCAGGTAAGCTGCAGTCTGATGAAGGGAAAGTTTGCAGCACAGGAGTCCAAGCCTTATATGGAAGGTGGTACAAGACAATGTGGGGTGCCACCCAACCTAGTCTTCGGGAATAAGGTCACATGTGAAAGCAACATGATTCCTGGGCTGAATCCTGGCCAGTGGAATACCAAAGCATGACTGAAGAGTTGAGAAGGTGCATAGTGCATTGTATCTAGTCCCAGAAAAGGAGAAAGTTTTTTGGAGATGCCTTCAAAGGTTTAGGATATTTTGTGGAATAACCCACAGAGACCAACAATTGACCAACATTTCGGGTAATTTGGACCTTTTAATAGCTCCAGGGTTTAGCAGAGAAACATGCATGCAGTAGATGCTCAATGAATGCTTATGGCTAACTGACTATAAGAGGTCTGACAAAATGATTGATGCACAATTGAAAAATTCTAGTTCTAAAACCAGATGGGTCTGAGTGCTGAGACTAATTTTCTCATGTAGCTTTCTAATTGATTATATTGCTTCCAGGAACTCTTCAGCAATAAGACTCATTTGAGCAAGTGAGGGCAGGCTGCCAATCTGATTATTGGCAGCCTGAATATGCCTTGATATTCAAGGTGAGTACTTTGACAAGGGCAGTCCCCATTTGGATTCTAAAGCTCAGATACATTTGTTTAAATCTGTTTACTTTATATTTATTTTAGTTACCCTCTGCATGTGCATTTACACATTTACATATTTACACACACTTGTCGACTACAAGTTTAATTGATATGATTTAAGATAAGTCAGCATTTATTTATGTATTTTAAATTCAGGGGGTAAACATGCATATTTGTTACATGAACATATTGTGTAGTGGTGGAGATTGAGTCTCAGGTGCCCCATTTCCCAAATAGTAAGCATTCTGCCCTGTAGATAGTTTTTGAACTCAGCCCCTCCTTGGTGGCTTCCCCAGTGTTTCTTTGTGACCATTTAGCTCCCCTATATGAGTGAGAACATGTTTGGCTTTCTGTTTCTGAATCAGTTCACTTAGGGTGATGACCTCCAGCTCCACCCATGTTGCTGCACAGGACATGATTTCATTCTTTTTCATGGCTACATAGTATTCCATGGTGTGTGTGTGTGTGTGTGTGTGTGTGTGTGTGTGTGTGTGTGTGTGTGTATCACATTTTCATTACCCACTGATCAGTAGATGGACATCTAGGTTGATTCCACATCTTTGCAATTGTGAATTGTGCTGTGATGAACATGTGGGTACAGGTGTCTTTTTTTATACAATGACATCTGTTCCTTAGGATAGATACCTAGTAGCAGGATTGCTGGATCAAATGGTAGATTTACTTTTAGTTCTGTGAGTAATCTCCATATCACTTTTCATAGAGGTTGCACTAATTTACACTCCCACCAACAGTGTATAAGTGTTTCCTTTTCTCTGCATCTGCGCCATCATGTATTGCTTTTTAATTTTTTTAATAATGACCATTCTGACTGGTGTAAAGTGGTATCTCATTGTGGTTTTAATTTGCATTTCCCTGATTAAGAGCGATGTTGAGCAATTTTTCATATGTTTGTTGTCCATTTATATATATTCTTTTGAGAGATGTCTGTTCATGTGGTTTGCCCACTTTTTAATGGGGTTATTTGCCTCCTTCTTGCTGATTTGTTTGAATTATTTGTAGATTCTGGATATGAGACCTTTGTCATTTGTATAGTTTGTGAATATCTTCTCCCATTCTGTAGGTTGCCTATTTGCTCTGTTGATTATTTCTTTTGCTGTGCAGAAGCTTTTCAGTTTAATTAAGTCCCACTTGTTTATTTTTGGTTTTGTTGCATTTGCTTTTGGGTTTTATCCATAAATTCTTTGCTTAGGTCAATGTCCAGAAAAGTTTCACCTATATTTTCTTCTAGGTTTTTATGGTTTCAAGTCTGACCGATGTCTTTAATCCATCTTGAAATAATTTTTGTATATGGGGAAAAAGAGGGATTAACTTTCATTTTTTCTGCCTGTAGTTATCCAATTTTCCCAGCACCATTTGTTGAATAGGATATTCTTTCCCCAGGCTATGTTTTTGTCAGCATTTGTTTCTCCTGCTTTCATGCAGAGTACCTGATTCAAATCCAGGCTTTACCACCTATGACTGTGTGACCTTAGGAAGGTTACCTAACCTCTCTGTGCTTTAGTTTCTTTATATATTATGGGTAATGATTTCACCTAAATTATAGTTGATTTATGTGGCTAAATGAAGTTATATATGTAAGAAACATAGGATACTATTTGTTATGTAGTAAGAACAGTTTATTGTATTGTTATTATCCTAAATCATAACAAGATTAATATTAAAAACATTTAACTTACTAGATCAAAATAATCAATAAAATGTATGATAAGAGGATAATGATTATACTTAGACTTTAAAATATTTATATGACTAAATGAGCTAACATATGCAAAGAGTGCAGAATAATGTTTGTCTCAGAGTAACTATTTTATTGTTATGATCCTTAACCTTAATAATATCTACATTAAAAACATTTAGATTACTAGATCAAACTAATATTTTCAAATAGTTTACAATTTAGCGTGAAGCTTTGGGATTATTTTTAATGTTTCAAACATGTTGAAAATAAGAATTACTAAAACAAGAATGAAATTAAATATTTAAAATGAAAAGACAGTAATTTAAAACACCTTTTCTCTCTCCACATGAGAGATATATGCTCAAGAAATCCAAGTCCTTGGAATGGAATAGATTTCGAAATTCTAATTCATTTTTCTTGCAATTTATAAATTTTTTGAGCTGGTGTGGCTTAAAAAATAATTTGAAAAATAAAGATGACCTGACTAGAGCATAATCCTAATCACTGTTTTCATAAGTTCCATGTGATGGGCACTCCATTAAAAAGATAGAAAAGCCAGTCTTATGTAACTCCACAGAACTTTCCAAATAAATAATTAGAAAATTATGAAAATAACAGAATTTTAGAATAAGAAACCTCCTCAGAATTTTTTTTTCATTACTTCTCTAGTAGAGAACCCCTTCCCCCTGTGTTGTTTAAAATGTACAGGGGTGTGTTGGGCTGTTATATTGGACCTGGGGGCCTTTACACCTCCGTGCAGTCTGAAACTTGTGAAGGGATAGGGGAACAGGGGGAGATTGGGTAGAAAGAACCTCAACTGGCATGGCACCCCTGAGAAGGGTTCAGCCAGCTATAGAATAGCAACAAAGAAGGCAGAAACTGACAGACCCTAGTGTTGGTCACCATGCTCCACATTGGCTAGGGTCTCCCCCAAGAAGAGTGTGGCCTCTGTAGAAACACAGCAGCAGAACCCGAGGTGCTGCAGCTGGAGGCTGTCAGTCAACTGCAGTTCTTGCAGTTAATCAATGACTTCTTTCCCTGAGGGAGCTTTGAACGGCATATCTCTAAGGCTGCCAGTCACTCAGTTTCTAAATTCATTTTAGAATCTATGTAGAGGCGGATCCTATGCTATATATGCCAAGGATTGCCACAGTGTAATATTGCTACATTTCTAGGGGGTCTGCTTTCATATAGTATCTTATTTGAAGACTATTCATGCTTAGTTTGTTTTATTTGAGAGTGTGTGGGAGGAGGGTAAAGATAGCTCAAATGGCTTCATTGTAATTGAAGCTTGTTTAGTTGAAGGGACACTTGCTCTGCCTATAACAATATCTTAGTTCATTTGAGATGCCATAACAAAATAACTGGGTGGCTTATAAATAACAGAAATATTCTTTATTACAGTTCTGGAGGATAGAAGGCCAAGATCAAGGAGCCAGCAGATTCAATGTTTGGTGAGGGCCTGTTTCCTGGTTCAGAGAAAGCACCTTCTCACTGTGTCCTCACATAGTGGAAAGGTCAAGAGAGCTCTCTGGAATCTCTTTATAAGGACACTAGGCTCATTCATGAGGGCTCCACCCTGATGACCTCATCAACTCTCAAAGGCCTTACGTCCTCATACCATTGTTTTAGGATTTCGACATTGGAATATGGAAGGAGGGGATACAAACTTTCAGACCATAGCAAGCAGGAATTATTTTACTAGTTCTAATAGTTGTAGAAGTGATTAGAGTAGTAAAAGGAGGGAGAAAAGGTGGAGGAAGCATAATATTAGCTCTAATGACAATAAATTGGTAAATATTCATGTTGGCATAGTATGAAGACCTTTTATGTAATATCTCATGAAATACTGACAACACTATAAAGCAAGTATTAGTATTATTTTAATTTTAGAGATAATGTTTTGAGAGGTTAAATAGATTGTTTCAATGTGTTGAGCTCATAAAAGATGGGGTGGAATTCAAGCCCATGTAGGAGGCGAGCTATTCACCTTCTTTTATCTAGTACCATTCAGAATGAAGACATGGGCTTGATTATTCCATTTTCTCTTTGTGTAGCTTAAAACGATGTGCTTAAACTTTCTTTCTTTTTTTTTTTTTTTGATTTAGAATCTCACTCTGTCGCCCAGACTGGAGTGCAGTGGCCGCTCCCAGCCACCGCAGCCTGAACCTGCTGGGCTCCGGCAATCCTTCTGCCTTAGCCTTCCAAGTAGCTGGAACTACAGGTGCGCACTATCACACCCGGCTAATTTTTTGATTTATTGTAGAGACGAGGTCTCCTCAAGTTGCCCAGGCGGGCTCAGGCAATCCACTGGCCTCGGCCTCCCAAGGCGCTGAGATTGCAAGCTGAGCAACCGAGCCCGGCCGGTTAAACTTTCTAAACAGTTTCCTCACCTATAAAATGTTGATAATAACCAATATGGCTTTTTCATGGAGTTAATGTTACAATTTTAAAAAGGATGATATCAAGAAGGTGTTTTGTAAACTGTAAACTCTTCATAAATGGATGTTGGTTATTATCTTACTAGTATTCAGTATTCTGTGTTCTAGATATGAGAATAGCATGCAGATATACAACGTTGCCAGTAGCAAGTGCTAGAAATTCATCCTCAGGAATGATGATTTCTGAATTTGAAAGTTGGAAAAGGCTTTGGAGATGATCCCACTCAGTGATTCTCAGCCAAGCTGCATATTTATATCACTTGGAGGACTTTTAAAAATTGTTGATGCACCAAATGCACTGCATTTTCAGAAATCTTATTTAATTGGCTTGGAGTAGGACCTAGACATCTCTGAACATGCATATGTATATATGTGTATATAGGTAAATGTGTGTGTGTGTGTGTGTGTGTGTGTGTGTGTGTGTGTGTTTTCTCCCAAAATGATTTGAATGTGTAGTCAGGGGACAAAAATGACTGATTTGAACCAACACTAGTCTTTCTGATAATTAGGGTCACCAAATGTTTACTTAGGGCATTTATACTTGACACCTATTGCTCAGTATTTCATCCTATAGACCCATTCACTCTCAGGTGTCACCATTTAGATAACAAATTGTGTAGTTCATCTGCTGATGATAAACTGAGGTTTACAGAGGCTGTTTCTTGCTAAAAAAGAAATTAAATGTAGTGTCTGACCGGGGCTTTCTGGGATTACTTTGGAGTCTCATTGAACACCATGCAGGTATGCAGGATGCTTCTTGAGATTCTTAAGCTAAGAGAATTTCTTAATTTTTCTATGATAATAAAAACACTTTAAAATAGAAATATGGTGTGTTTCTGTGTCACCCAATTAAGTGATGCACTACTGAGATCTCTCAGCCCACCTGATTCACTTATGAGGACATTTAATCATTGTTTACAATTGCTGAAAGAATCTTCTCATGCATGCTATCAATTGTTCTTTAGGAAATTCAATTTATAAAACAGATCAAAACCTTTATCATCTGCCTCAAGACTAGGTTTCCAAATATCACATATGGCAATGTGGATTCTACCGGATATGACATGCTTAATGATGACATTTAATGAAATCTCTAACCAAAACAATTGACCAAGATATTTGATCTATAGTTTCTCTGATATATAGTGATGCAATCTTCTTGGTTGAAACTTTTTTTTCTTTGCCAGGAAGCAGCGTTTATTCCTGCCAGCACCAGCTCAGTGGATTCGCATCCAAAGGCTGAGCCAGTTGAAACTTTTACAGCCAATGTCAAATTTGATTTTGTCATTTAGGCCATCATAACTATCCCATTATATGAATGCCCAGAATAATTAAGACACTTTTAAGCCAGTACACAGGAAGTCTATATTCAGTATACATAGAAAAATGTATGGATGTGGGCATAATTCTATGATAACAGTAAGGATTTGTTTTCATCATTGGGCATATTGTTCCAGCTTGACCCAATCAGAAGTAAAGATCTCAAAAAAAGATTTGCCTCCAGGGATGTTGCCATTGAAATCCATCAGAATAAAACCCTGAAGGAGACTAGAGTATTCCTCAGTCTTGCCCATCTGGGATCATGAGTGAAAGTCAGAAATTGATTGTCAGTATCAGAGATTCTTTCCATTACAAAGTCTCACAAAACCCTCTGCAAACTATGTTGAGAGTTGTTTTTATCTTAGAAGTTCAGTGTCCACACTCTTGCTGTTGTTGGGAACTATATTCTGGCTGTGCAAATGACTCCTCAACAAACAGATGACTTTTGTTATTTGCTAAAGCAAAGCATATTTTATAGTATTGGGATTTAGAGTTCAGTACATCTAGATTCTTACAATTACCTATTTACAAAAGAAAGATCAACAGATTTCCCTAGATATGGAAGAAATGGGACCCTAAAAAGTGACATTAGTGTCATTCCAAGTGTCTTCCCTGGTCTTTCAAGACTTATTGACTGCCTTTCCTCTGCTTTTTTAGTGTACTGGGTACATTTCTTTATCATGATTCATAGCACATCAGAATATAATTATCTGTTTATGAGTCTTTCTCCATTTGCATCCCCCAAATTTAGTAAAGAAATTAGAAAACAGTGTATATTAATAAACCTTGAGTGACTTAATAACTGATCACAAAATGAAGAGCAACCTGAGTATCCAATAAAGCAGTGTAACCTAGGGTCCTCATACACACTCAGAGAGCTGTAATATTTAGGCTGAAACCAAAATGGCAAAATGGAATTTCCTATGAGTAAGGCACTTAAACTTATTCACTATTTGGAGAGAATCATCTCTTTACTACACCTGCTTGGAAGAGTGAGGGAAGTAAGGAGGCCTTATCAAAATTTGGTTTTGCTCAAATGTATCAATTTATTTTAATGACTCTACTGAGGATACTGAAACAGTCATGATTATCAAAGTTCAGTTTGGGTTATTCCAATTAGTGTAGAATATTTTTTAATATGGAGATGACCAAAGCTTCATGGAAACACTTTTTAGAGCAATGTGACTATAAGCTCAACCGAGGATTACCTAATGGAAAGATTTTAAGAAGTCCTAGAAAATTCTGGCTCATTATGTGAGTGAAAATCACAGTGTACACAAAAAACGAAACTAAGTTGCTGATGCTACCATCCCTGCCTCATTAGTGACAACCCTTTCCAAAGAGGCAGTTCAGCTGTCAACTCCAAAATGTAAGAACTCTGATCCTTCCTGAGTTCATTAAACTTTCAACATGTTTTTCTTACATAAAAGTGCCATTTTTAAGTCATTGTATCCCCTACATGATAAAGAAAACAAACAGTATATAGAGTTGGACTCCTGACCAGAAAGGTACATTCTGTAATGTCAAGCAGTTACTGATTTCCAAGTGTGTATTCAAAAGGGTATAAACCACCTGGCTGCATTCGGTTGTGCCTATCCATAAAATGCCAGATGGCCCCGAGACACCAGCTTTGCTTACTAATCAAAAGCAATGTCATGTATATACCAGCATAATGTGCAGATTGATAAAGTTATGCAATTATCGTGGGAGTAAGGGAGTTTTATAACCACACCAGCTTCTACGCCTTCACAATTTGTAATGTTTACAGGCTGCTTTGGGGATTTTTCTCCAAGGATAAATCAATCCCTTTAATCTTGTTACCATCTATACATCACTAAGGTATTTTGCTCTGTGCTTTTGCCAGTTTACAGAATATTGGAGCTCTTCCTTCTGGATACCAAACCAACATCTGATGCAAAGAATTACCAAGCAACCTCAGTTTCCTGGGGGCCCCATCACACACAGAGCTCTCTAACCCCAACCCACTAACACTAAAAACAAACAAACAACAACAAGGATCTGGAACTGTGTTGTTGTACAGATAACGAATTTAGAGAAAAATTTCCCTTGAAATTAGTCTTGAGAGAGGTGGCAGAATTGTCTAATCCATCTCCACTTTCTTTAAATATCCTTTCTCTGCCTTTTTGCTTGAGAGGGGGTAGTTGATATTTACTGTTATCTACCATCCCTCTTAAAAAGAATCTTGCCAATAATCCACTTCACATTTTACTGATAACAGAAACTATTTCATATCATGAGGATTAAAGTGATTGTGTTTCTATTTTTCTAAAAAAAAGGAGAGACCTTAAATTGTAATAACTTTGGACAGCAGTATTATTTTAACATGAATGCAGTGAAATAATACTTATCTAATACATTCATCTGAATATTATTTGTCTCATTACTTCTATGCTTCAGTTCTTCTTTATATTTTGGATATTTTAAAAAATGCATTTTAGAGGTGAGTAGCTCTGCTGTTGTCCAGTACTAATTTTCAAGGACAGATATTTCTGAGATTTTAAAAAATCATACATTTTGGCTTTTGCACAAGCAATTGAATTACACTTTCCAGGAATAAAACTTTTTGTCTCAATAAAATCTACACTATATAGCCATGATAGTATCAATTCCAGATGTCA
Organism: Carlito syrichta; assembly: GCF_000164805.1. Lineage (NCBI taxonomy): Eukaryota > Metazoa > Chordata > Mammalia > Primates > Tarsiidae > Carlito > Carlito syrichta. Next base: position 195,945 of record NW_007256409.1, on the reverse strand, counting down.
AAAATGATGAGGAAGTCAACATATTCAATTAATCTCTAAAAGGGTTACTATTAAAACTACCTGCTGCTATATTGAAGCTAATAGTGTATACCTTTTCTGCAGTAGCAGTTACAATACATTTTTTAAATGACTGGATATGGAATCTAAGGTGAATGCAAGACCCAAGAATCCATTTATATTTTCTATCTTTTAATATAATTTTATCGGAGAGATGCAGCCTTTTATTCCTAGAAAACAGATTGTAAATGACCCAAAATGCTTATGTCTGCTATGAGCTCTTTCTCACAATAATTGTGAATATTCTTTTGTATTTCACAGAACTTCTTGCTCTACTTAGTACAAGATTTCAGACAGAGCTTAATAAAACTTGTTGCAGTATTTGGTGACTCACTAGTGCTATTGACTTGCCCCTGTCCAAACTGTCAGGAAACCATCACAGTCTCTTCAGGTCAGAGTGTCTCTGCCCACACCCCACGCAGGTTGTGGTAGCCCCTGTTTGAGGTGGAGTCTGACTTTATTGCTGCCCTTGTATGGGTGGAAGGTCCACTTGTTCTGAAATCTCATGAAGCCCAAAGCCCCAAGGAGACCAAAATGTTGTAACTGTAAACACAGTTCTTTATCTCTCAAATATATCCAGATATTTATGTTAAGCTGCAAGAAATCTTCATCAGTTAAAACTAGTAATCACATTTTGATGTAACACAACTGAGGATTATAAGAGATGGGGCCTTAATTGATTGCATCCAAATGCAATATAATCCTCTGGTTGTTTAAATATCCTGTGTTATCTGTCTTGATTTATTGCATAGTTCCTTTACAGAAATTCTGGCTCAAAGCCCTTATATGGTGGCTTATTTTATGAATTCACTTTGATCCTAAATCCCGAACCCTTTGTGTATGCTGTATGCCACACCTTGACAATTACCTCTCATTTGAATTGTTACTCCAGAATCTGCTGGAACCCATATTTCCCCTTTTCTGGGGTCCAAATTTGTGGTCTTTTAATAATCTTAGGAATAATGTAAGTGATCACTATATGGCAGCTGTTCCACTAAACACTAGACAGTATTTTATCACTTACTCCTCTCAACAGCCTGGGTGAGAGCTGGGCAGCCATTTGATCCCCATTTTGAAATCAGGTACCTGCTGTTTACTGAGGTTAAATGACTTTCTCAAAATCACACAGCTAGTGATTCGACCAACCAGAGTCAAAGAGCTATGTGATCCCAAAGTCCATACCCTTTATTGCCACATTGCTTCCTGCTTGGAAACTTTTTCATTGTTTACTCTCTGCCAGGCCTGATAAGGTCGGATCAGCCTTGGCTCCCAGACACATTTTGTAGCAGCATCCCGTACTTCCCTCTTTGTGTCTTACATTTCAGTCAGAGTTGTATGCATCTTCTCCTTATCGGCACACATGGCTCTTTGTGTTTTACTGCTGGATTTCTCTTTCCTGCCCCTTTCGCTAACTCCTTCTCACTCTGCATCTCCCACTTAAATACTACCTGCTGTATATTACTTTCCTGACTTCCCCACCAACTTCCTTATTCTGAGCTCCATGGTATTCCTCTATATGTTGAATTACAGTTGCTTTGTGGGCGAATCTTTCTGTTTTACCTTCCTTAAAGATGGAATCAGATTTTTTTTTTTTTGAGTTGGAGTCTCACTCCGTCGCCCAGACTGGAGTGCAGTGGCTGCTTCAGGCCACCGCAGCCTTGACCTGCTGGGCTCCAGAGATCCTTCTGCCTCAGCCTTTCGAGTAGCCTGAATTACAGGCACGCGCTACCACGCCCGGCTGATTTTTTTGATTTATTGTAGAGATGAGGGCTCACCAGGTTGCCCAGGTGAGTCTCGAACCCTCGGGCTCAGGCAATCCACTCACCTCGGTCTCCCAAACCGCGGGATTACAGGCTGAGCCACCAAGCCTGGCGGGATCAGATTTTATTCCCCTTTGTGTCTCCAAGATTTTCTGCATTTTTAAGACCATGATAATGGTATCATAAATATTTGCTCAAGTCATTCAAATTAGCATTTTTCCCCCTCTGTTCCCATAGCCCTGTTTTGACTCTAATTTTTAGTGACACCATCACCATCTAAGCATGCTTTCACTCACTGCATCTTTTCCTCTCTCTTAAAATGAATCCAGCAACATCTCATCACTTCTGGGGTAGGTCATGGGTGTTTTATGAGCAATCTGTCCTCAAACTCTTGCTCAATAGGTTTTTCTTGTTTGGAAACCTTTGCCCTCCCACCTCACCCTCCATCAAATTCCAAGTGTCCTGCTTTGCCATCCGTGTCTACCTTGACACTCATCTTTGCCTCGTGCTTCTCTAGGTTCTCAGTAATGCTTATAACCCTGTGTGGTTATTTTACTTTCATGGCTGTAAGATTTTGTTATTTCTGACTTCCTGTTTTCCCAGAGAGATGGAAGAGCTTTGGGAACATAAACACAGATGTGTCTTTTTACCTCTTGGTGAAAGTCTTTATTGGGAATGATGATGAGCCCCGTGTCACTCTATCAATAAGCTCCAGTAAGCATGTATTCACCACCTGGAGAGTTATTGGCAGATGTCTGTCATTCTCACACATGAGCGCTCCCACTCATGCACTCTAGCTCTCTCCCTTGCTCTCTTTCATTCTTTCACTGTGGGTCTTTCTTTCTCTCCCTCTGTTTTATTCCCTCTTCCCTCATTTCTCCCTTTTAAAATGTTAATCTAAGACCTTCATATTAAAAAAGAAATGAGAGGGAGGAGGAGGCAGAGTAGAAAGTGGAAGCCACCATTGGTGAACACTTACAAGCTCCTTTTTTATGCCCCTGCCTGACTCTTCATTATCATCTCTCTTCACTGCTACCCTCCCTTGTGTCAAGTGCCCAATCAACCTATATTCTCAATGTACAAGCATCACAAGTTTTCTTGTGCCTTTATGCCTTTTCATAAACTGTTCACTTCACTGAGCATGCCTTCCTCCCTCTCCTGTCTTGTTTGTTTGTCTGGAATCTCTTCACTTTGAACCAGCTAAACTCTCCTTTATTTGGGTTGACATCTCAAATTATGCCCTTCATAAGTGATGAAGAAATAGATGCTCCCTCCTTTCTGTCTTCTTGAACCTGTATTATAACACTTATTGATTAGTTCATTACTAATTATTTACATAAGCATAATATACATGTAAGTCACTTTATTTGCATATGTGCACTGTTTATTGCTTCTGCCAAATTTTGGATTTTATCTCGTTCGTCCTTGTGCCCTAATAGCATGCAATGCACCTAGTATATCCCAGCCACAAAATAATTACTAAAATACTTCCACTTCGGGTAGACTTAAGGACTTGACTACATATTCAGCCTTGGGCTACCTTTTGATTGAAAGAAAGTGACTTTCCTTCCTGAACAATAAGCACAGACATCAGCATCAATAATTTTTATTTCAAGAATTGAATTACTTATTTTTATGAGCTTGTAATACCTTATAAACGAGCTAGTGGCTTTCACCTGAACTATCATGAGAGAGCTGGTAATTTTCTTTAGGTATACTTTGGCAGAATTTCATTAGGATGGAGCTATACTGTTACTTTAAAAAGCAAGGATTATGAATGTGGAGTGCTGTGGATGGTCCTGATTTGAGGAGTTCTGGAGGGCCATGATTTAGTGGAAACATATTAGCTAGCTTTTGGGTGACTGGAGTTGGTGTCTCAGCTCTGTCTTTAATCAGATATATAACCTGGTCATGTCCCTTGAACATACAGTTCTCTCATTTGTAAAATATCATATCCCATGTCAGAATTTTACCAGAGATAAATTGAAGATGCTTTATAAGCATAAAGTAGTATGAAAACATAAGGGTTTAATAATATTGCATTATACTTAAACTTATTTCACTGCATTTTTCAATATATATACACCTCTGCTGCTTATTAGTATCATCATCTTACTTTTTTTCTGCTTATTCCTTTTTTCCCTCTCTTCTTCCTCCTCCTATCCACCTCCCTTTTCTCCTTCTCTCTCTTCATCTCCTCCTCCTTCTTGTCTTTCTTCTTTTTCTTCTCGTCTTCCTTCTCCTTCTCCCTCTTCTTCTTTTCCTCCTTCTCTCCTCCCTCCTCCTTCTTATGTTTTTTAAGTCATACCTTCTAAGGGCCTGCACCCACCTGGATATAAGGTTCTTGTTGCACAGCTCATAAGAGAGAACTTGCAACAGAGGCCTGCAATAGAGAACTTTAGAAATTTTGTTGAATATATAATTATATATATATATTGCTGTTGGAAGCCAGCCATGGAGGCCTGCCTGAGCATTAGGGATCCAGGCAGGCTGCGGACCCTGAGACCACCAGGTTGCATTCAGGAGCTGAAGGCCCATTCCCTCCTTCCTTCTTTGTTGTTTGGCATGACCCACTAGCAGGGACTTTGATGATCTAAGCATGAAGTTCTGAGAATATAACAGGCATGGCTGACTCTAGGGATCCATTGTTCCGTTTCTCACAGACTGCGGTTTCGGCTTTAAACTTAACACAGTTCAAACTCAGGTCACATTTGGGACCCTTATATATGATACAAGCTTCTTTATAAAATTTAAAAGTATATTTGTAGAATTAGTATATACATTTAGAGAGCTGTTTCCAGCTTTAGATGGTATAGATGATTATCTAGAGTTACCAGAAATGGCCCAGCATGAACTTTGGACTGGGCCACATTCCTAAGGGCCCAGCATCCACTTTGGGCTGGGCTGCATTCTTTTAAACCAGTTCTTTAGCTACAATTGTGTAGGTTTTTTCTACTTATTATAGAAGTTGAATTTATTTTATTCATAGAAAGTATTGTAGAATAGGTCACTCTACGTCAGGGAATTATGTTAGTTCAAGCAAGATCTAACTGATATTTTGAGGTTTTATAGAATACAACTAACTTTAGAAATTTCATTGTTCCCACTTTCTATTAATTGCAGTTTTGGCCTTAGTACATTTACAGTTTGTATTTGGGTTTTATTTTAGAAGTTTTATTACTGACGATCAGTTTTACATATTAGGATTAGGAATTAGAAACTTTTATAGAAATTAAGATAGATACATAGGATTTTAGAATAGCTATTTTGTTAAGAGATTATAATCAATTGTTCCTGGAAATGGCCCAGCATGATCTTTGGACTGGGCCACATTCCTTAGGAACTGGTTTAAGCTACAATTAAGAGTTTTTTTATAGTACAGGTAAAATTAGCACAGAATAGAAAGGTATTAAGATTTAAGTCAGTCATTAGGTATTGGGAATGCATAAGTTTTAGAAGTTATTGATTATTAGAATATTATGATGTTAGAATTGTTGTATTGTTTGTGAGGAACATTAACCAAGCATAGGGAACAGTGAAATAATATTGGGATTGTCCTTCCTCATGCTAAGGAAATACCTGGTAGGTGGGGGGGATGCGCCTCATCCACCTGGCCTTGTGTTCACGTGAAAGTCTTGTGATTTAAAATGTGAAAATTTGGGATAAAAGTCTTACGGTTTGCCCCATTAAATCGACTTCTGCACTAGACAGAGTCCAGTCTTTTTCTTTCTCCCCCCCTTTCTCTTTCTTTCTCTTTATTTCTCCAGAATAATCACTGACGCTGCCCCACCTTCCAGGGACCCTCTAAATCTCTCTGCAGGGGCTGGCCCCCCGTATATTGCCTTAAAAAAAAACAAAGCTAAAATAAAAGACAAACAACATTGATGGGGCAACTTTATGTCTAAGACACTGTTCCTCCTGCTCTCCACAGAGCGATTCGCCGAATTTTCTCAACAGCCCTTAAGGATGACACAGCTGCTTCCTTTTACAGGAAGTTACATAGCCAGCCAGCGGTGGGACAAGGTTTCCACCTTAGGCCTATAACTCCCAAAACCAGTGTGAAAGACGTTAATGCATGCCTTTGATACACCGAACCATAGAGAGGTACTCAGAGAGTAGTTTGGTTAAAGAAAAAAACTAAACTAGCAGAACTCAGTCTCCATAGGTGGACATCTTTCTTAACAGATCCTTCTCCGTTGGTTCCCAGTAATTTGTTATAGTTCCCCATCTTGTCTCCATAAGCTTAGTACTTAGTAAAAAGTAAAATTCTCACAGAAAAAATTATCACTGACAGTGGGCTCATGAATTCATGTTCTTTCCTTTCTAATCTTGGTTCATTTTGTTTTGGCACTGACGGTTTCATACAAGATATTCTTCTGTCTAAAGTAAAGTATTTCTATTTAATTTCTTTCAAGATAATGAATTCTGTACAGGGAAATATTATTTTCCATGGGCTCTTATTTCTTATTATTTCACTTCACTGTTGCTTTATAATTTATTTACTAAGCTGTTCTTTGTTTGAGAACACCGCTTTGCCATATGTTTCTAACTTTGTTTTTCCTGCAGATGTTTTTTTTTCTCCCTTTTGTTAAATTTCTCAGAGACAAGTGTGTCCTACGTATTTTTTCATGCACCTCATTGTTTTCTGATGACACTTAATAAACCGTGATTCATGTCACACTGAGCAGAATCATTACATGAATTTTCTAAATCTGTTTCTTGTATCAAAAATGTATGTGTCCACATGGAAAATCTGTGAAATAGCTGATACTGATAATGTTGGTTGACATTTCAATAACATTGGTTTCCAATTTTTTTCTATGTTTCCAAAAACTCATGAAAAACAATCATGCATAGCATAATCTATTTTATATTTCTCCTTAAAAAGGTTTTCTGGTCTATTGGATATGACATGTTTCCTTGTGAGTCAGTTTCCTGTGTTTAGTACTTTTACAACACTTGTTTTGAAAGCAAAATCTAAAAACTTTTAAGGATGTTTAGTTGGAAAATAAAACCCTTTAACAGATATATTATAAAAATATGATTGTTTTAAATACAGTTATTGCAGATATTTGGCTGCAAAGAACAGTGGTTCGAAAGATTTATCAATTTACTAGTGACATTTTTCTCTGACTTCAAACTTCCTCTGCTCACCTCATTCTTCTCTAAGGGCAGGCAATAAAATAGACATCTTCAAAAAATTATTTGCTTTTCAGCTAGGATGTAGGAAACACACACACATGCACATACCACATACATATCCACATCTCAGCATGTCTGTGTATATACTCACATATATGTAGGATGGTAATTCATGGTTAGGTTGCAACTTGCTAATTTAGCTGACAGTAGGATCTGTGCAGAGGAACAGAAGAGCAAAAGGCTGGAGAAGCCTCTATCATCCAGGTTTTTAGTTAATTCTAGCAGAGGGCAAAGCATAAACTTAGAGAGCTCCATCAAGGCTTAGGTAGGAGAAAATAGAAGTTGAGTCCCTCTGGGAGTTGGGAAGAAATGCTAGCAGGAAGAGTCCTCGTGGGTCACTGCCCAAGCCACCCAGCCTGCAACTTGGATTTAAGTCCTATTTTCACTAATGAATTAAGATGAAAAGTAGAAATTAAGGCAGAACTCAACAGGAAGTCCTAACTGTAAGTGAACCCATAGCTCAGCAGTTTGTAAACAGTTTTTGTTATTACTACATTGCATAGTCACTGAAAAAAAAAACACATTTCAAAATACAGGTAACAAAATGGAAGATAAACACTGAAGTCATTACTATGACTTACATTAAGTTTTATTTGGTAATAATTAGAGGCAAGTTGTCAAATTCTTTTTGAGATAATTATAGATGTGTTGCATCAGAAAAATCAAGGTTGTATACCATTGAGGGAGATATCATAGGTCTACAGAATGTGGATGGATTCAGGGGACCCACTGGACATCAGCTAAAGTGTTTGTACTGGGCTTGTGGACAATGGGAGACACGTCACATGGATGAAGAAGTGGGGACCAGGAGAGCTGAACTATAAAAATGTTAATTTTTATAATCCTTGAGAAAGGATTCTGTGAAGGTAGAAACAAAATACAGGTAGCTGACAAGTTAGCAGGTAGTTTGGGTCAGGGAGATTTGAGAGCACCTAAACTAGGATAATGGTGGTGGAAATGAAGAGAAAATAAAGATTTGAGGGCTCTTAGGAGCTAGAAGAGACATAAAGTGGCATCTGATAAGAGCTGTTGGGTGAAGGACAGATATTGAGAGAAGTGAAGTTCTGTGTCCCAGTGACCATAACTAGTGGAAGCCAACAGTATTCATATGGATTTGGCCGAGAGGCAGCCATGGGTCTGTGTCTGGCATTCAGGAGAAAGGAGAAGAAGGGGGAATAAATTGAGCCAATCCTAGGAAGTAGCTTCAATTTGGAAATGACTTCAAGGAGGAAGGCCCATAATCTGAATTCTTGTTGTTTATACAGATACCATTGCTTCCTTTCTGTCTGTTTCTTATGATTAAAACAAAAAAATCAAGGCACAATGCAAAAATAGTGACCCAATTAATTAGGTCTGTAATTTTGTGGCTTTCCACAGATTCCTTTACCATCTTTCTCGGGTTCAATATTCTTAGATCAGTGTCTAAAAGTCTCAGGAGGATATTCCTATTCACCAATGAAGGCTGGCATTACATCTACACTTGAATCCAAGAAAGATGCAATAGTCAAAAGCTGTTATAAGAGAGAGCAGGAAATAGCAAGAGGAAGAGATCAATGTGCTTAAATACAACATTAAGATACATTCTGCATAATATTTCAGAAGCAACACTCAGAAGTAACAGATGGCTTCTGTAAGGGAATGATACAAGAAAAGTACCTAAGTCATTTTCAGCATTGGTGTGCAGGGATTTTTGAGTCACTGATTAAAAGTTCTGTTACATTATGACAGCTCATAATCTGTAACATCAAGCATGATGCTAGAGGGGAATTTAAAAGAAAGTCCTACATTTCAATCTTCTGCCTTTAGACCTTGTCCATCCCTTTGAGAAAAGATTTCAGAAGAACCTCTTAATCTAACCTGATCTGTTACCCAAGGCACATTGAGAAGGTAATCCATGTACCAATCCCACTAGGGCAATGCAGAAACATAATAGAACCTGAAACAACAATACTCCATTGTTGGATGTTTTTTACTCAGATTATACACAATATAACCCTGACAACCCATTCATCTTAACCTGTTCTCTCTTGCATTATGTGTATATCTTTAGATAGGCAAACATGATAATAGCCTAAATTTCTAAAGTACTGGTAGATGGTGAGGATAGAAAAATTGGTAACTGGTTACAAAGTAGATTGCAAACATAATCAAGTACAAAATCATTACATCAAATGATTGTATTTTTAGCAATGGAATATAAGTGAATTGGTCATCATTTTTATAGGTAATTCCAATAAACATTTATGAATTTAAAAATGATTGAACATTGTGTACAATGATGGCTATAATTTGGTCTCACATATTTTCCACAGGAGAAATTCTTTGCAAGTTCATTTTAGATGCTATGTGAAAGGGCATACGATTTTGTGGGGTTTTTTTGTTTTTTTTTTGTTTTTTTTTGAGTTGGAGTCTCACTCGGTCGCCCAGACTGGAGTGCAGTGGCCGCTCCCAGCCACCGCAGCCTCGACCTGCTGGGCTCCGGCGATCCTT
>NW_007256409.1:109408-186416 GCF_000164805.1 Carlito syrichta | reverse complement strand
ACCTGCTGGGCTCCGGCGATCCTTCCGCCTCAGCCTTCCAAGTAGCCGGAATTACAAGCAGGCGCTACCACGCCCAGCTGATTTTTTGATTTATTGTAGAGATGAGGTCTCGCTGCTCAGGTGGGTCTCGAACTTGCGGGCTCAGGCAATCCACTCACCTCAGCCTCCCAAAGGCGCGGGATTACAGGCTGAGCCACCGAGCCCGGCGGCATACGATTTTGAATTAGAAGTCTTGGGTTTGGGTTCTAGGTCTACCATCTAACTGTCAGCCACAGCAAGTTCATTTTCATGTAAGACCTTCAGCTAAATCATCCATAAAGAGGAACTGCTAATATAAACCCTTCCACTGGATTGCTGCAAAAGCCTCACAGATAGCTAATGTCTGTGAAAGAATGTAGTCAGCTGCAGAGCTCAATGCAAATTTTCAAATGTCATAAAAGTATATAGTCATTCCCTTAAATAGAAATATATATGCATTTTTGTTTTAAAACTTTATTCAAAAGAAATTAAGTACTCCTTGAGTAGTGATTCTAACTCCTTGAATAGTAAAACTGAATGTAATTTCTTTTCTTGTAATACACCATTTGATAGCAAGACAATAATGTTTAAGACTTTCATGAGTTTAATGGATAATGGAGATGAGACGTCTTTTTAAAAAATGATCAAATTTGTCCTTGAATAAAAGACACTGCAGTCAAATCACTGTTCAATTTACTTTTCTTATTCTAACTTCCTGAGTGATTTCCTAGATAATTCTTGAATATTTTCTACCTCTTTTGAAGTTCACAAACAATATTTAGGAATGAATTTTCATTTTAGAAAGCTAAATGATAAGCAGCATTGAATGAATACCTATGGTGTGCAAAATCTTTAGAAAATTTTATATAACAGGAGGTCTGATGGACCTCAAAATAAGAATAACATAGAATTTTTAAAGCTAGATAATGGCTTTACCTCTCCACCTACCAAATTAATTTGCAATGACTAACTCATCTGAGAACCTAGTAACATTGGGGACAGGACAGGGTACCTAGTAACATTGGGGACAGGACAGGGTACCCTACACTTTGTACATAGTTCCCTGCACCTTGCAGTACATAGATATGTATCGTGGCCTGCAGGCAGAGTTCAGGGAGAAGAAGAGAAGACGGGAGAGCCAAACCCCAAAAGTGAATGGTGAGGACACACTCATCATACAGGAAGAAGTATTCAGCACATAGTGGACCTGTTGGAAGGGAAACTGGGTTCCAGGTGTATCCACTCTCCTGGTGACATGTGAGGACTTTTGGAAGAACTCAGGGAGTAGGAGATAAAATAGCTTTTTCCTGGGAGAAGGACCACGAGAAAGCAATAGTTCTTCTCCTGGGTGACAGCCGGTCTGCCTGTGGTATGTAAAACTGTGGTTGCTTTTCTTGTGGTGTGAAGGACAAGGATCTCTTTGTGCTGCTGCAGCTCCTACAGCCCCACCCGGGCATTTCCTTTTATACAAAATCATAATTTCCCTCACTATGAAAGTTGTTTGGAGTTGAGATTTCTTGACGTACAGTGAAAATCATGCTGAATGATAGCAATCTTTCTCCTGGAGAAAGAATGAGATTTTAAGAGACCCAGTGAGGAACGACAAGGATCATTTAATGTTACTTTAATCACCTCCATTGCATTCTGTGTTGAAGGAGAGATTGGGGAGAGAATGAGAGAGGAATTATGGTGCTGCTTCTCTTGCCTTTCTTTTGGGTAACTCCTGTTCCTTGATTGCCTCATATTACCATTCTAAAGGTAAGCAGTATTGATTGCTTGAGGATGGTTTGTCTTGTCACAAGCTTTAGAAAATTAATATATACGCAGAGATAATCAGTTGCATGCAGGACGAAACTCAGGGTTACTGGGAAGCCATAAATCAATGAGTAGATGTAGTATCTTCGAAAAAATGGAAAAAAGGCGGAATCTTATTTGGATATTCTTCCTAATCCATTCAATATTCTCAAAGGACTTTCTCCAAAGGATGGATAAAGAAAACATGTTGTATTTTTGGTGCATACTCAGAGACATGGTAGGAGAATTAGGACGCCTGGGAGAGAACTAGATTACTCTAAAATTACACTCATTCTGCAGGCCAGGAGTTTATGCACATTATAGTAAACATAAAGACTTTGTCTCAAACACAATATAAAAGTTTGCCAAGCATCCTGGGCCATCTTAGAATTTGCATATCCTGGAATCGAATCGATTCCCTCAAGTTTCCACCCAACACTGTGATTCTCTGCTTCGCTCTAGTTTTGGCAGAACTTTTACTTAAGCTTGTAGTGTCGGAATGAAGCTCGGGGCTGTGAGGTTTGTCTTCCAGGAAGTTACTGGCAAATGCCCACTCTTGGTTTGTTTTCAGATGCATTGCTCGACTAATCTCCAAGCTTGTCCATCAGCCAGAAAATGCAAACCCTGCAAATCACAGCTGGAGTCTGTTGCTGGAACAAAGCTGAACTGCCAAATTCAGAAGATAAAGTATGTTCCACTCAGGAATCACAATTAAATATGCAGAATTTATGTGTTTTAGTTTTTGGAACTCTTGGGTGTTAAACCATAAATGTGAGCTAACGAAAGACAAAATGTGTAAAATACCTAACAGGATTAGATGGATAGGAAACACAAAATAAAATCCATTTCTTTCATCTTGTACTTCTGTATCCCCTCACTTTACAAGTGGAGAAATAACTTGTTAGAAGTGGTTAATTAATGTAAACTTCTAAAAGTTTATCAACACAAAATGGTGTACAATCTGGTGCCCCCTCAGTGGATTTGCCGGGCTCGGTGGCTCAGCCTGTAATCCCGCGCTTTGAGAGGCCTACGTGAGTGGATTGCCTGAGCCCGTGGGTTCGAGACCCGCCTGAACAACTTGGCGAGACCTCATCTCTACAATAAATCAAAAAATTAGCCAGGCGTGGTAGTGCTCGCCTGTAGTTCCAGCTACTTGGAAGGCTGAGGCAGAAGGATCGCCGGAGCCCAGCAGGTCGAGGCTGCGGTGGCCGGGAGCGGCCACTGCACTCCAGTCTGGGTGACAAAGTGAGACTCCAATGCAAAAAAAAAAAAAAGGTGTACATATGTTTGTGAATGAAGATAGGAGGCTAAAAGAAAAATGTAATCTACTTGTCTCAGAATAGCAAAAGACGAGGGTCTAATGGGAGATTTTCATTGTGGTGTATGTTAAGATATACAAAATAATGTCATCATTCTAATTATAAGAATGTAGCATGTTTTATTGAAGTTAACTCACTGCTCACACTAATGCTACATCAAAATGTAATGACAAATTTCTGTTTTAAATATAATTTAAGCAATATCTTTGGAGCATTTGTAGTGCATGGAAAACAAATATGGGAACTAAGAAGATGCACTGAATGCTTCCGCAGTTCTACAGTCAGTTGGTCAGTTTTGGAATTCAACTCTGACAACTTCACCAATGTTTTAATCTTCCTCCCATTGTAGATTTCCCCTGATCTTATTTGGAATGTAGAAATTGTGTTCCTATTGTTAGTATTGAGGAAGAAATGGATAAATAAACATCATAAGGGAAATATAATGCCCAGCATGAATGTACATGCGAGAGTATATATGCCATGCATTGTAATTGTAGCCATATTTGTATATATATGAACTTTTCAGTTGATAATTTGGTACACGAGACCAGGAGGCCTTTAAGGATTTAGGAGACATCAGTTCTATACTTCCTGTGTAGTATGATATTTCTGGATCCAAAATTCTTTGATTTTGCAGTGCACAGTAAAATAGAAGGATCTTCCTGGGCGCATGCACAGAAATTTAAAAGGAGCAGGAGTTAAGTCTAAAGGGATATGATTAATTTCCTAAAGGGGTTATAAGTATAAAGTTAATAGTTCCATCATCAGGTGATCTGACAGCTGAAGAACGCTGCTTAATCTTGTACAAGTTAGACTCAGGGGAAAGTGGGTTATTCTTCCATGATTGGAATTACTTGTCAGGTTCATTTTAAGAACATGTGTATTTGCGATTTTGCTGGTGACAACCAGCCCAATCAGAGAAGGCACGTGTTAAATGGAATGAAATTACATTGTCTGTAAATCAATAAGACCAAATTAGAGTAACGCTGTACAGCTTCCCTTGGCATTGTGCTTCCAAAGCTTTGTGACACAAGTGAAGATAGGAGACTGATTGGGAGACAGAGATTACAAATGTGAGAGAATGGTTTTGATGGAGATTGCTAAAGAGTTATACTGATAAATATAGCAGATTGTTTAAAAGTAACATTTGGGGAAATAAAAATATTGGAAACACATTTCTTCGTGGTGCTTTCTACAATTGCTTTCCATGACTATTTTCAAACGCAAATTACTAAGGATATTTTAAACTAGACAAAAAAAAAAAAAACTAGACAAAAGCTGAATAAAGCATTTAAAGGGCATAATTCACTTAAATTAGATTGAGACCTAGAGACATCTTTTAAAGGATGTAACAGCATTTTCATATCTCAGAGATGAAGAACCCTGAAGTTTTCTAAAGCAAAAATTGTTATTTTCATTCTTTCTACCCTTTTATCTTGAAATACAGTCAGCGTTACTTGGCATAATGTTTTGTACATAGTAACCGCTCCACAAATTGGGTTAAATATTTAAGAATCAGATGGAATCATTTCAGAGACTCTAAAACTAGAAGATGGCTTAACTGTCATCCTCTTCACACTCCTTTCTTGGAAGACTAAGCACTGAGATCCAAATAGGTGGAGGGAGTAGAGCCCCTTTCTGGCTCTTGATCCAGTGTTTTGACTCTATACCATACATTCTGGACTTTATTTAACTATCACATGCTCAATTAAAAGATTCAAAATGCTGTATTGAAATATTATAATGAGAAAAAAGTGATATTTTCTTAAACTTTTTAAATTGTCTTTTCCTGCCATAGAGCTCAAATATGTTCTACCAGAATTCACATTCATTTTTTTTTTTTTTTTGAGTTGGAGTGTCACTCTGTCACCCAGACTGGAGTGCAGTGGCTGCTCCCGGCCACCGCAGCCTCGACCCTCTGGTCTCTGGCGATCCTTCCGCCTCAGCCTTCCGAGTAGCCGGAATTACAGGCGTGCGCTACCATGCCCAGCTAATTTTTGATTTATTGTAGAGATGAGGTCTCGCCAAGTTGCCCAGGTGGGTCTCGAACCCGCGGGCTCAGGCAATCCACTCACCTCAGCCTCCCAAAGGCACGGGATTACAGGCTGAGCCACCGAGCCTGGCTCACATTCATTTCTTTCAGGAAATTCTGTGAAGACATACTCTGTGATTTAAAAATATTATTTTAGCTCTTGGCAGCTTGAGAACACACCTGTTTCGTAAATAAAGGCAAACTATACTCACTATGGTTTCATATTTTATTTGGTGACATGATAATCATGACAATTGGTGGACTTATTTTTCATTCTTTTGCAATTTCTTTTTAGGAATTAGATCTTCTGGAATGTCCATTTCAATGATATTCACTGATGCCATATTAAGCAGGTATTATGTGAATTTAACTAAACTAAACAAGACTGTTATAGATACAAGGACTCACAGAGCATCTTACTTGGAAAGGGCAAAATATAAACCATGTGAGGAAGACGCAATAGGAAGACAGCATTCAAATGGGCTAATTCTCCTTTTCCTGAGCTCTGTATTCATTGTCCTTATCTTTCTTTTTCGCTGTTTGTATGATGCATGGCATTTTTAATTTGAATTTATGTTTCGAGTTTTGTCCCCCATTCTAGTTCTGCCCTCAGGAAATGTAATCTACATATCTTGGTTGCTGTCTGGGGTACCCTAAGGCCTCCAGTAGCAAGTTTAAAGGATTTACCTTGATTCGCTGTGACATTGGTTAATATACTTCAGAACATCTGAAGACTCTAGTCTTTTGACTTTTTTTTTTTTTGAGTTGTGGGGTCTCATGAAGTGCAGTGGCATGATCATGGCTCACTGTGGCCTCAACTTCCTGGGCTCAGGCAATCTTTCTGTCTCAGCCTTATGAGTAGCTAGTACTACAGGCGCGTGTCTCCATATCTGGTTGCTTTTTTATTTTTATTTTTCAAGACCAGGTGAAAGAACTTCGGCGCCAGTGATAACTCCACACCTGGCTAAGACCAAGAGATTTATTAAAGGGGCAGTTATAGGAAGGGACTGTAACTGAGGAAAAGTGAGAGAGAGAGAGGGAGAGAGAGAGAGAGAGGAGGAAACAGAGAGAGAGAGAGCCAGCAAGAGAGTGGCAGGGACAGAGAGAAAAAGCAAGAGAGCGTTATGCAGGGGGAGGGCGTGTATTTATGGACCTTGCAGGGACTGGCCAGTGCCGTGTTTGGGTCTTATTGGAGGAGACCATGAGGTAGTATTCCTATAGGAAGAGGTTGTTTGAGCACAGGTTTAAGTTTCGTGCGCATGGGAAAAGCTGGAGCTTAGGGTCTTTGTTGTCTTTGGGAGGCAGCGCCATCTTGGGGACGCCCTTCTGACTGTTCTCTGCACCTTTCCTGTTTATTTGGGAGAGGGGCGTCGTTATTCTTTCTGGCTGCTTCCTGCTGGATGTGGGCGTTGTGGGGTGAGGTGGGGGAAGGGCACAGAACCAGCCAGAATAGGGTCCAGAGGTAGGCACTGAAGGTGAAGATTTTTGAAAGTTCCTTGTAAATGTAGAATGGCGACTTGTTCTGACCAGTCCTTCAGTGGACACAAGGGCGGTAGTAACCAGCTGTCTTGGAGTAGACTGTGGAGGTAAATAGAGAACCTAGAAGAGAACATATCTAAAAGAAAAGTTAAGTGATATTTAGGGACAGCACCAGAAGAAGAAGTCAGGTGGGGCACAGGTAACATTGACAAGTGATGGTTGAGTTGAAGCTATGAACAGGGGAATTTATGATAGTGGGTGGAAATGAACAGTAGGATTTTGTGTGCAGGGGGTGGTAAGATTTTTATGAATAGTACTGTCATAAATGGGGGCAACTGAAGGCTGCACATAGGAAGCAGTTAGAAAAGTTGTCTAGATGTGAGTAGTTGAGAAAACGTACTCCCTGTTGGACTATTGAGAGCCAGGAAAATGGGGTGACTTTTTATGAAAGACACTTAATAAGAATGAAGCTAGTTATAATGAGGAGATATGTAATAGCCAACAAAGCTTTGGCTGTGGATGGCCAATTTGTAGGTGTTGACCAAGTAAGTTATATAGTAAGGAGGATGGCAATTAAGCCAAGAAAGGAAAGGGGCCAAGGGTTACAAGTTTCCTGTGCTGAAGTGAAGTCTGAGTGGTTGTTCTGGAACCTTGGAGCAGGTGTACCTGTGGGTAGGTGGATTGTCCAGGAATTAGAGGAGGTGGGATTTGGTCTTTGGAACCAGGTATAGGAGGGGAAGGGTAAAGGGCCTTCCTGGAAAAGAACAGTGAATGGCCCCCTTCAGAGGGGCTTTAGGGGTTGTACATTTTACTCTTTTACCCATACCATATTACTTGGCTTAAAAGAATGAACATCAGTAGTTAAACTAATTGGCAATCGTTTTTTTGACTTGACAATGGGTGGCATTTAGGACTGAACCTAAGGCTTGCATTTGTTGTTTTAGGGCAAGACTTTCAAATTTGTTTAAGTTTTCCTGTATGTCTTTAACGAGAGGGGGTGGTTACCCATAAGGAATCACAAAAGGCAAGAAGCCTGTTTACTTTATTTAAAGGCATATTTTGGGGCCTTTTCCCCTAGCAGGGGTTTTCGTTTACTCCCCTTTGAGACTTCATAGAGAAGTTAGGCATTTAAATTTTCTAGTCTAGTATAGGAACAGGAACACCCTTAGGGTCCTCTTTCTTTTTTTTTACAGTTGTTGATTGGGTCCTTCCTTTCTTTATTTTTTTAAGCAGCATTTATTCCCCTTGGATGTTTGAGTTTTTCTGGTCCAAGAAGCATATAGGGAAATAAGCTCATAAACTGTGATTAAAATTTGTTTCAAATAGACAACACACTTTCTTATGAGCATTTACGTTTGTGGCCCCCCTTTACTTCAGAGTCCTACCGTTAAGCAATTTTAAAGGTTTAACAAATTCTATTTTCAGGACTTCGATCCTGAGTGAAGTAATACCAAATACCTATATTTAGTTTACTCATGTCTCCAAAGGATTTTTAGTGATTATTATGTTAGCCCACAAACTGAAAGGTTGTACTGTTCTAGTTTTACATCTGATGGAGTTTTTTCTGGATTTGTCAAGGGGTGGAAGGGGTGGGATAGGTTGTCACTTGGCCCACAGTAGAAATGTTTCAACACCTTTTAAAACCTACCTATAGGAAATTTATTTATGTCTAGCCTGTGCTAGCTATCCTGCCTTAATTATTTGTTTTTTTTAGAGATTTTTCGATCCCATAATCATTTGGGGTGCTGAGGGATGAAAGTCTGTCTTCTGTAATTTTTTCAGAGCTGATAATGGGCACAGTCCTGCCTAGTTAGAGATCGAAAATCTCCCCTGTCTGACTTGAGGCATTCAGATTTGTTTTAGCAGTGGCATTATTTGCAGGCACTGGCTGGAATTTTTGCATGACCATTATGTGGGCATGAAATTACTGGATTGTAGCACAATAAAAGGAATAAAGTCAGGCCTGTATTTTGACAACTGTAGGCACTGACTGATTACCTTTTTATATAAAACCTATAAGGCCTGAAGTTATTAGCATAACTTAAATGATAAACTTTAATTTTTGTGGCTTTATTATAAGTACCAGCTTTTGTATTTCTGGACTATAATGGTAACCTGACAGATTGTTTTAGACTATAATTTGAACTAGGCACTTAAGTAAATTCTATATAAAATTTGAAGGAAAATCTGAAAATGTTTGGATACTTGCATTTAGAAAAGACTTTATTATGCCCAGATTGTTTATAGAATTTTTTTGTATGTATATTTTTCTTAAAATTTTTTTATACCATTTTTGGCATGTTTATACCATTTTATTTCATTCTCTACCCTCTTCTTAAAGATTTTCATAATTATCTACTTTATTATAGGACAGAAATGTACTATATAAGATTTCCTCTTAGATAAATATATATATTTATATATATATATATTCCTTTCTTTTTTGTTATCCTGCTAAAACCTTATTTATATATCAAAAACTTTTTTACATTTTTCCTTTGCTTTTTGCTTTCCTTTTATTTATTTATAGATAACATTTTACAGTTATAATTTGATTTTACCTTTTAGTAACTGTTAGGTTAAACATTCAGTTTTTGAAACACCTTTAGTTGCACTAGAGAGCAGGTTTTAGGAGGAAGAAGTTCAGTATGAGCACAAAGGCTAGAAACATAGCCTCAGTATTAATTAAGAAATTGATTTGGACCCCAGTCACATTTATATAGCCCCAAGGATTGTCTGGGTGGATGGCAGACAGAGTGCTGTGCTGAGCCATGTCCCTTCCCCTTTAGTCAACAGCCACTATCACTGAGCTAGGTGTTTTCTCCCCCCTTCGGGAGAGGCCGCACCATCTCTTTCAGTGACTTTTTAGTCCAGATATTGGACAAAGTTCTGGGGGCTTAGGCAATTAAGGACAATTGTGCTTTAGGTGCCCAGATTGACCACATTTATAGCAGCTGACACCATTCCCTTAGCAGGTTTATCCTTATCAGGCCTCTTTTGGGTGGCTGGAGCTTTTGCCTTTAGTGGCAACTGCCAATTTATTTACCTTTTTTCTGGCTGGTGCTCATTTTGGAGTTCTTCTCTCCCCTTTTTCTTTCTTTTGCTTTATGACTTTTTAATGATGTCTACAAGAACGCCTGGTTCAAAACCCTTTAGAGTGAATAGATCACAAAGATGTAAAATGATCTGTTCCTACATATTCTTAATTATGAACAGGCAAAATTATCAAAAAACCTGTTAATTACTAAACAGCAGACTTAGTCATAAGACGTGGACAAATTAAATGAGCACAGCCAAAAAACGCAAGCATTGGTGTTACTTAGCATTACAATATAAAGTAGGGAGTCAGCATACATTACAAGACTCTAAGGGACTTTCCAACAGATTTTTTTACAGGGACAAACAGTAGATCATGATTTTAGGCAAGGCCTAAACCTTTAGAAATGGGCTTACTTTTAACTAACCTGGCCTTTAGCATTTGAAAGCGAGAACAGCCTATTTATTTTTTTAGTTGCCAGAAAAAGATTACAGAATTATTAATATTATTATTTTTTTTTATTTTTTATAGGTGGATTAGAATGAGCCCCTTTAGAATTTATGAAGGAGAACATAGGCTAAGGAAGGGAGGGGGAGTGGTCTCTGGAAAGAATTTAAGATAACCGGTAACACTTTTTATACGCAGCAGACAATTTTTCCACAACCTTAACAACAAAAGGCAGAAATTTTAACAGCGCCAATGGGTTGGGAGAAAACACCACATAAATAAAAGGAGACATGAAATGACATCAAGAAATATGTGCCAATCAAGTTTTTGAAAGACCACATGTCCCATTAAACAAAGCATAATAACTCAACCAGCTTTTTAGCAGATTTAACGTGACAGACACAGACAAGAGAATGAGGGGTATGGGAAATATCTGCTTTCTCCCCCTTTTGTCATACTTTTCACGAAGATATTTCAGACACTTCTTAGCAATTGATAGGTTGGTATACCCCCAACGCAGACTAACTATGTGGAGCCTTTTTTGTAGCCTCGAGTGTTTACAGAATTTATTTCACTTTTTTCCACTAGCTTTCACCTAACATGTCCGATAAACTCATACCATTCTTTGACATGCTTAAACCTTCTATTTTTGTTCTATGCTTTCTTTAATCAGTCATTCTATTATAGAACAAAATATACCATACAAGATTCTTTCCTATATAATTATTATCTTTTCTTTATCCGTTGTTACTAAAAACATACTTTACACCAACAACTTTCTTTACATTTTTCCTAACCTCAGAGCTCTAACCAAAGCAATAAGTTTATATGTACTGGAAGGGCTTAGATAGGATCCAATGTGGAACTATTAGGGAAATCCAAAGCTATACAAAAGGCACCCAAAAAGTACAGTGGTGTGAGTTTTAATTTTTGTCATAATGTCCCTTCCCAATAATGGAGCTGGACACATTGACATAACAAGGAAAGAGTGTTGAAATATTTTATCTCTCAGAACACATGGAAGTAATGGCGTAGTGAGGGACCTGGATATAATGCCCTGTACCCCCACAACCAAAAGGTTGAAGGAAGGAGTGGACCAGAAATTTAAGTACAGCTGAGTATGTAGCCCCCGTATTAATAACAAATGATATAACCCCACCAGCTACTGATATTTCCACCCTAGCTTCGGTTGGTTAATGTTTTTTTCTGAAGGCATTGGGGCTACCAAGTTAGGGGCGAGTCAATCTGACTGGAGCAAGCCCAAGAGATCCCCTTTTGAGATTGCATAAGATGCCTGGTGTCCCTTCATTGCAGCAAGCCTCTGGGCCATATGCTCTCCTCCATCTGGGTGAATGAGGCAATCATGAGCCCAATGTCCATGCTGTTTGCATTTGGGACAGAGTTTTGTTGGTGGACAGGGCTTGACAGTCTTTGTCTATATGCCCATTTTGATGGCATTGGAAACAAACCTGGGAAGGGGGCTGTGTACCCCTTCTGCTATTGACCATCTGGGGTGGAAGATTATCAGTGGTGGCTTTTTCTGCTAAAGTGGTAGATAAAAGCTGAAGTGCTTTCTGCTTATGTTGGTGGTCCTGTATTTTTTCTCCTTTTGGTTGTTAAAGATTTTAAAGGCTGTGTCCAATAGCTCTAATTGAGGGGTTTGTGAGCCCTTTTTAAATTTTTTGGAGTTTGCGCCTAATACCCGGTGTTGACTGGGAGATAAAATACATAGCCAAAAGAGCTTGTTTTTCTATAGAGTTTAAATCAATATTAGTAAACTGCTGCAATGTCTCAGAGAGGTGACTTAGAAATATTGCTGGATTTTTATCTGGTTTTTGAAAAACCTCTGTTATTCTTTCCTAGTTAGCCTGTTTATTAATACCTTTTGTAGTTAGCTAACAGGATTTATTTACATGATCTCTTTTTGTCTGGGAAGGTTGATATAGTCCCAGTTTAGATATAACTTGAGAGAAAGAAGTTTTTAAACATCTTTTTGTCCCAGCCACCCCCCTTGAGAAGAGACCTATTAAGCCATGTGGAAAGTTGAATGAGTTTTTCAAGTAGGGGAGGGGGGTGAGAAGGGCGGAGGCTGGGGTCAGGCACCTCCTCCAAAGACAAAAGAGAAAGGCTGGAGGCCAGAATTAGGTGACCCAGTTGGAGACGCCAACTCCTCCTTCCCAGGTAAAGGTGGAGGTTGAGAAGGAGGAGAAACTGATGGTGAGTGGAATAGCAAAAGCAGACTATAGGAGGTTTATTTGCTGGCTTTAAGTTAGAAATAGAGGGATGTGGCAGGATTAGTTGTGTATGATGTAAGACTTTTTTTTTATTTGTGAGAGGTCTGAGATAGAGAAGGGGACGTGTAACTGAAAGACCAGTGTGGCCTTGGATCAGGTTATTGGAGGGCTATACTGGGGGGTGATTGAAAGGGGAGGGCACAGAAGTTAAATCGCTGGAGAAGTGGGTGGAGCTGAAGAGGAAGGAGGGGGCTCCGCAGGATTGAAATACGAGATGGGAGAGGAGCAAGCTGCCGGGAGGGGCCTTACAGTGTTTGTAGTGGGGGGAAGGGGAGTTTGGAGGAGGAAGTACAGACGCATGTGGGACAGAAGGAGGGAGAGAAGCTGTAGAGGGAGTGTTTAAGGAAGAGAGAAAGGGACTGAACGTGGGGAATCTCTACCCACTGTTTTGAACGCTCACAGAAATTATATAGGCCACTGATTTTGGTTGTCTAAGGGATATGTTGGCAAGTTCTGTGTGTAGAGTCAAATTAGGCATTTGGGTTTGATATCCGGGGACAGAAAAAGGGTGTGAGATTGTTTAAAAGACATTTAGGAGGGGACTCGACCGGCAAGGATGACGAACCTCCCATGTCAGGACAGGTGGGTTAAACAGGGCATCCCCCAAAGAGTCGGCTGTTCGAGAAGTGTGGCTGTGGCAAAGTCTATCATCACAGAGGTTTGGCACAACCAGGGTTCTCCTGGAGAACCGAGGGAGTCAAGTCACCTAGCGCTAGGATTTTTCGAAACAGATAGAGAGTACTTGACCAGGCAGCAGGTAGGGAGTGTAGTCGCAATTCCTGCTGGTCAAACAGGGCTTACTGTGGGGCAATAGATGTGAAACCTCTGAGGTTTACTGTTGCCCAACAGATATAGGAGTCCTTCAGAATTCTCTGTGGGCCAGCAGATGTGGGACCCCTGGGGCCCGCTGCAGCCCAGCAGCCATGGGATTCCTTAGGGAGGGGGGAGAGAGGTGGGGGGAGAGAAAGAGAATTTTGCAGAAACTGCTGTGGGTTAGCAGGAGTGGGACCCCTGGGGCCTGCTGTAGCTCAGCAGCCACGGGAGTTTTTAAAGTTTGAGAGAGATGAAAGAGAAGAGGAAGACTTCAGGGTCCGCTGTGGCCATGAAAGCCAAGGCGGGTGCGTTCTTCCTCGCCCAGGGGCTGGAGGGGCTGCCAGATGATCAACAGTCAGTTCCCTCTGGGGGTCCCTGGCAAGTTGAGGCTTCCGTGTCTGGGGAACTCACCTATCCAACCACTGCTGGTGGATGTAGTTCACGCATTCAGAACAGTGGGGAAGGTCCGCGAGGTATGGAGTGGTCACCGGCACTGGGTCAGGGCTTCTGCCTACAGGGATAGACCCACACAGAGGCGAGGAAGTACCCAGTCCGAGTCACAGCACCAATGAAAGGACTTTGGCGCCAGTGATGACATCACACTCGGCTAAGACCAAGAGATTTATTAAAGGGGCAGTTATAGGAAGAGACTGTAACCGAGGAAAAGTGAGAGAGAGAGAGGGAGAGAGAGAGAGGAGAAAAGAGAGAGAGGGAGAGAGGGCGAGAGAGTGTGAGAGAAAGAGGGAAGGAGAGAGAGAGCGAGCAAGAGAGTGTCAGGGACAGAGAGAGAAAGCAAGAGAGAGTTATGCAGGGGGGTGTATTTATGGACTTTTCAGGGGCTGGTCAGTGCCGTGTTTGGGTCTTATTGGAGGAGACTATGAGGTAGTATTCCTATAGGGAGAGATTGTTTGAGCACAGGTTTAAGTTTTGCGTGCATGGAAAAAGTCAGAGCTTAGGGCCTTTGTTTTTTTGGGAGGCAGTGCCATCTTGGGGACGCCCTTCTGACTGTTCTCTGCGCTTTTCACCAGTGACTTCACCTTGTCCGTGATGTGTGCATCAGTGAAAGACCATACTCTGTGAAAAATACCACAGTGATTGATCCTCCTCATTGATGGGTGCCCTGGTGAGTAGCCTTCCTCTGAGACTGCTGTTCCACTGACAAGGTTTGCTAAACAACGGGTGCCCTAGTGGCTAACCCTCCTCCATTATGCATGAGCCAGTAACTGGGACTTCTCAGTGACTGGTGCCTCAGTGAGTGACCTTCCTTTATAATGGGCATACTAGTGACTAGTCATCCTGTGATGGAAGTCCCTGTAGTAGGGCCTCTCCCATAATGGCTTTTCTAGTTACTGGTCCTCCTCCATTATGGGTACCACGGTGACTTGGTATCCTCTGTGAATGATGGCAAACTGACAAGCCTTGAAATATTATGGGTATCCTAGTGACTTGCCCTCCTCTGTTATGTTTGTCATGATGACTAGGCCTCCCCTATAAAGGGGATCCCAGTGACAGGACCTTCTTTTTGATCAGTTTCTCAATGACTGGCCATACCTAGTGATGGGTGCACAATGACCAATGACTGACCATCTTTTGTGATGGGTGCCCTAGTAAATTGGCCTCCTCCAAAATGGGTGCCCATGTCACTAGTCCTGTCCTGTGATGTGTGCCCAGTTACTGGACCTCCTCCATGATGTGTGCTTCTCTGATTGGCCTTCTTTGGTGAAGAGTGTCCCAGGGAATGGGTGTCCTTTATAATAGGGGCTCCATGGAATGGTCCTCTTGTGTGATTTGTGCCATATTGACTGGTCCTCCTCTTTGAAGTCTGACCTAGTAACTTTCCCTCATCTGTGAAGGGTGTCCCAGTTACTGGCTCTTCTCTGTGATAGATCTCCCTATGACGGGGTGTCCACTCTAAAGAGTGTTCCAGTGACTAACTCTCCTCTGTGATGGATGCCCCAGTGATGCCTTCCTCTGGGAAAAATGCCCCTATGACTGATCCTCCTTTATGATGGGTGCCCCAGTGACTAGCTATCCTCTATGATCACTGCATAGTGATAAGGTCTCCTTCATTATGGGTGTGCCAAGGACTAGCACTCCTTGTTTATGAGTGTCCCAGTAATCGGGCTCCATGATAATTTGTGCCCCAGTGGCTGGACCTCCTGCCTAATGGGTGACCTAGTGGCTAGCCATCTTCTATAATGGGTTTCTCAGTAAATGGCAGTCCTCAGTGATTCATGACCAAGTGATTGACCCTCTTCTATTATGGTTTTCCCAGTGGTGGACCCTCCTCATTGATTTGATTCCCAGTGACAGTCCCTCCACTGTCTTGGACACCTCAGTACCTGTCCCTCCTTTGTATTTGGTGACTTGTTGAATGGCCCGTGTCTGTGGTCAGTGATCCTGTGAATGGCTCATCTCTGTACTCAGAAACCCAGTGACTGGCCCTCATCTGAGATTGGTGTCTTTATGACAGGACTTCCTCTGTGATCGGTGCCTCACTTATTATGCATCCTCTGGGTTGGGTTGCCCAGTCACTAATCCTCATCCATAATGGATGCCCTAGTAGCTATCCTTTGTCTGTAATTGGTGCTCCATTGGCCAGCTCTGCTCTGTGATAGTTTTTCCTGTGATTGTCATCTGTGACGGTTGCTCCAGTGACTGGACCTTTTCCATAATGGATTGCTCAGTATCTTGTACTCTTCTCTGATTGACTTCCTAGTGACATGCCCTCCTTTGTGTTAGATGTCCCTGTGATGGGATCTCTTCCCTAATGGTTGCCCTAGTGACCAATTCCTGATCAAAACCCTTAGTGCCCATACCATAAGAAATAAGATAGACAAGTGGGGACTCATGCAACTGATGAGTTTCTGAAAAGCAAAAGAAACCATCAAGAGAGCAAGAAGACAGTCCACAGAATGGGAAATGATACTTGCCGCCTGTATATCTGACCAAAGCCTAACATCTAGGTTCTGCAAGGAACTCAAATGCACCAAAAAGAAAAAAAAAACAGTCCCATTAAAAAATGGACAAAATACATGAATAGACACTTCTCAAAAGAAGAGATATGGGAAGCCAACAGACACATGAAAAAGTTCTCAGCCTCAGTAATTATCAGAGAATAGAAAATCAGAACCACATTGAAATACCACCTAAACACAGCAAGAATGGCCATCATTAATAAAGCTAACACCCACAGATGATGGCGAGGAAAAGGAGAAACAGGAACACTTCTACACTGCTGTTGGGAATGCACACTAGTGCAATCTCTGGAAGACAGTGTGGCAATTTCTGAAATAACTAGAAATTGACCTTCTATATGACCCAGGAATCCCCCTATTAGGAATATACCCAGAGAAACTCAAGTCATTTTACAAAATGATACCTGCATACGCATGTTTGTTGCAGCTCTATTCACAATAGCAAAAACATATAACAACCATGCTGCCCATCAAAGCAGATGGGTTAAAAAATGTAGTACTTTTATACAATGGACTATCATGCAGCCATAAAGAAGAACAAACGTATGGACTTCGCAGCAACTTAGATAGATTTAGATTCTATCATATTCAGTGATCTATCACAGAAACAAAGAACAGAGTACATATGTTCACTCATAAGCGGACCTTGACCAATGATCATAATATGATAAGAAAGTGATTGGCAGTAGTGGGAAACTGCCAGGGGAGAGAGGGGCATACCTCATAAGCAAGGGTACTTGCAAAAAGAACATTTGTATACCTGACCCTGAATTGTACCCCACATCTTTAAAAGAAAAGAAAAGAAAAATTCTTCAATGACAGAGCTATATCTGTGATGGAAGCCCCAATGACAGGCTTTCCTCTGTAATTTCTGCACCATTGACTGGGTCTCCTAGATAATGAGCACCACAGTAACTAACCCTCCTTTATTATGAGTATGCCAGTGACTGACACTGTATGTAATGGGTACCCTATTGACTTGCCCTCCTTTGTGATAGATGTCTCTGCAATTGGGTCTTCTCCATAATGGGTGCTCCAGGAGTAAACTCTGTGATAAGTTACCCTGTGACTAGCCCTCTTCTGTAATGGCTGTCCCAGTGACTAGCACTCTTTGGGAGGGGTGTCCCAGTGACTGGCCTGCCTCTGTTTTTGAAGTCCCCGTCAAAGACCCTCCTCTGTGATGGGTGCCCCATTACTGCTCCTCCTCTGTAATAAGTGCGCCAGTGACTGGACCTCTTCTGTGATGGGTGGCCCAGTGAATGACCCTCTTATTTGATGACTGTCCAAGTGACTGGTCCTCCTCTATATTTCATGCCTTGTTGAATGTTTCTCCTTAGTGTATGTTGCCTCATGGATGGGTCCTACCTTGTGATGGATGTTCCAATGACAATGTTTCCTCTGCAATCAGTCCCCATGTACTAGCCCTCTTTTGTTATGGGTACTGGCCTCCTCAGTGATGGGTGCCCCAGTACCTAGCCCTCCTCTGTGAAAAATATTCCAGTGATGGATCCACCTCTGTGAATGAAGACCTAGTGACTATTTTCCTCTGTGAATGGTTACCTGGTGATGGACTCACTTCTGTGATGGATGCCCCCAGAGAGCCATCTTCTGTGATGGTTGCCCCAGTAAATGCCCTCCTCAAAATGGTTGCCTATGTCACTGACATTGCTCTGTGATGGAAGTCCGAGTGATTTTTCATCTTCCTTAAATGGTTCCCCAGTGAATAGCCCACATCTGTGTGGCCCTCCTCCAAAATGGATGCTGCAGTAACTCCCACTCATCTGTGGTTGGTGTCCTAGTGACTGGAACACCTTTGTGATAAATTTCCTGGTGACTGATTATCGTTAGTGTGTGCCCTAGTTACCGGATCTCCCATTTGATCAGTGCTTTCTGATAGCCCTCGTCTCTGATGGTTGCCCCTGAGACTGGCCCTCTGTGATTGATGACATAATGGATGGAACATTTCTGTGAAGGGTGCCCCGTGAACAGTCCTATTATCTGTTGGGTGTCAGAGTGACTAGGTCTGCTCTTTGAGGAG
This sequence comes from Carlito syrichta, assembly GCF_000164805.1. Taxonomy (NCBI): domain Eukaryota; kingdom Metazoa; phylum Chordata; class Mammalia; order Primates; family Tarsiidae; genus Carlito; species Carlito syrichta. The sequence continues at coordinate 168,167 of NW_007256409.1, read as the reverse complement.
TGCACCAGTGACTGGCCATCCACTGCAGTTAGTGACCCTTTTGCTGTCTCCCTAAAGAGTGCCCAAGTGACGTACTCTCCTCTGTGATGTATGACTCAGTGATTGGACCACCTCTTGTATGGATCATTTTGTGATGGGTACTCCTGTGACTGACTCTCCTCTGTGATAGTTTCCCCAGTGACTTGTTTTCATATGTGATGTTTGTTCCAGTAACTGGGTCTCCCCTATGATGACTGCTGCAGTGACAAGGCTTTTTCCATGATGGGTGCCCAGTAGTAGTCATTCTCTATAATGGATTCACCAACGACTGATACTCCTCTAAGCTGAGTTACGTAGTGATTGACCCTCCTCTGTGATGGGTACCTCAGTGACTGACCCTCCTCTATTATGGGTATTTTAGTGAATAGTCTTCCTTCGTAATGGGTCCCCAAGTGACTAGCCATCTTTTGTGATGGGTGTACCATTTACCATTTACACATCTGTGATGTGTGCTCCAGTGACTGGTCCTCTATACTGAGTGTCCCAGTGAATGACTTTCTTCTATGATGGGTGCCCAACTGACCAGACCTCCCTTAAAATGGTCGAATCAATGACTGGACATCTTCTATATAAAGTGTCCCAGTAACTGGCTCTCCTCTTTGATGGGTGCCTTGGTGACTGTCCCTGTGATGGGTGTCCTAGTGACTTGGGTGCTGCATTGTCGGGCTCTCCTCAGTGATTGGTTTCCCAGTGACTGTTTCTTCCCTGTAATTGGTGCCTAAATGACAGGATCTCATTTGTGATGGGTACTTCAGTGACTGTCCCCTATATGCTGGGTGCCCAGTGACTAACCCTGCACTGTGATGAGTGTTCCAGTGACTGGCTTCCTCTGTGATGGGTGTCCCAGTGATTGGCTCTCTTCTGTCATTCATGCCCCAATGATTAGCCTTCTGTGATGGGTGTCCCAGTGACTGCCCTCCTCTGTAATGGCTGCCACATTGACTTGCCTTCCTTTGTGATGGAAGATCCAGCGACTGTGTTTCCTCCTCAATGGGTGCCCCCATGACTAGCTGACGTATGTCATGGGTATTTCAGTAACTGACAGTCCTCCACATTGTGTTTTCCAGAGACTCAAACACCTCTGATAGGTGCACTAGTAATGCCTTCTTCTGCGTTGGCTGACAAAATGATTGCCCCTCCTCCATAATGGGAGCCCCAGTTACTAGTTCTCCTCTGTGATGGATGACCCAGAAATTGGTTCTCCTGTGATGGGTGCCTCAGTGATTACTCGTCCTATATGATTGGTGTCCCAGTGATAGGGGTATTTTTTTCTGTGACGGGTAAATCAGTGACTAGTCCTTCTCTGTAATTGGTGTCCTTGTGATTGGCCTCCATTTTTTATTATAGACCAAGTCATTGAGCCTCCTTCTAACTGGGGACCCAGTGACTCAGCCTCCTTTGTAGTGGGTGCTTCAGTGACTGGTCCTCTTCTACGATACCTGCTTCAGTGACTGACTCTCCTCTCTGATGGGTGCAAATCTGATTAGATATCCTCTGTGATGGGTGTCAGTGACTGAGCTTCCTCATAATGAGTGCCCAGTGACTGGTCCTTCGCTGTGATTGGTATCTATGTGACTGGCTGTCTTCTATAATGGATGCACTATTGATTAGTACTCATCTGTGATGGATGTCCTAGTGACTGACTCTCCTCTGTAATGGGTGCCCCAGTGACTAGTTCACCCTGTGATGGACGTACCAGTTACTGGATCTCCTCTTTCATGGTTGTCACAGTGCTTCGGCCTCCTCCATAATGAGATCCCCTTTAAGAGGCACTCTTCTCTGATGGGTGCAGTGATTGGTCCTACTGTGTGATGAATGCCACAGTAACAAATCCTCCCTAGTGATATGTTTTCCAATGTCTTGGCCTCTTCCATTATGGTTGCCCCATTGACTGGCCCTATTGAATTGTGGGTACCCCATTCACTCACTCTCCTATTAAATGGGTGCCCCAGTGACTAGGCCTGCTCTTTGATGTCTCCCAATTTCTTTCTCCTTCATAATGGGTTTCCCAGTGACTGCTCCTACTTTGTGTTGGGTGCCTAGTGACTGGGCCTCCCACACAGTGTGTGCACCAGATTTTGAGCTTCCTTTGTGATTGGAGCCTCAGTTACTTGCTTTCATATATAATAGGTGCCTCAGTCACCAACCCTCCTCTGTAATGGATGTTACAGTGACTGAGCCACAACCAGAATGGAAGCTGCAGTGATGGTGCCTCCTCTGTCATTGGTGTCCCAATGACTGGCTATTCTCTGTGATGGGGGCCCCAGTGACTAGCTTTTTTCTGTGATGGATGTGTTCATAACAGCCTCTTCCATAAATTGTCCCACAGTGACTGACTTTCTTCTGTGATAGGTGTCCAGTGACTAACATTCCTATATAATAGGTGTACTTTTGAGAAAGGATCTTCTGAGACTGGTACTTCTGGGACAGGTCCTCCTCAAAATTGTGTGCTCCAGTGACTAGTCATCCTCTGTGATTGGTGTTCCAGTAACTAGGCTTCCTCCATAATTAGTGTCTCAGTGACTACTCTTCCTCTAACATTGGTTTTCCAGTTACTGGGCCTCCCAAATATTGATGTCCCAATGACTAACCCTCCTCTGTGATGGGTGTTCCAGGAACTGACTATCCTCTGTGATAGATGGCCCAGTGACTGGGCCTTCTCCATAATGGGTACCCCAGTAACTGTTCCTTCTCTGTAAGGGGTGCCTTAGTGACTTGCCCTCCACAGTAAAAATGCACCAGTGACTGATTCTACTCTTTAATGGGTTCTCCAGGTACTAGATTTCCTTTGTGATTGCTGCTTAGTGAATGGTTCTCCTACATATTGGGTTCTCCAGTGACTACATCACCTCTATTATGGGTGTAGCAGTGATAGGGTCTTCTCAGTGATTGGTGCCACAGTGATGGCTCCCCCTCAATAATGTGTGCCCTAATGCTTGGCCCTCCTCTGTTATGGGTGTCCAAGGAACTGGGCATCATTCATAATGGGTTCCCCAGTGACATGCATTCCTTTGTGTTGCATGCCCCAGTGACTTGCCCTTCACTGTGATGGTTGTCCCAGTGACTGGCCTTCCTCTGTTTTAGATGTCACAACAAATGAACTTCCTCGGTAGTAGGTGTTCCATTGACTGAGCTTCCTCTCTGATTGGTGGTTAAATGACTGACCATCGTCGATAATGGGTGCTTCAGTGACTAGATCTCCTTTGTGATTCGTGATGCATTGACTGGCTGTCCTCTGTGATGCATGACTTTGTGACTAGCCCTCCTTTGATATTGTGCCACAGTGATTGCCTCTGCTTTGTGATCTGGACCCAGTGAGTTCCTCTTCTCTGTGATGGGTTCCCAAGTGCTTGGCCCTCCTCTGTGAATGGTGCCCCAGTGACTGACACTGTTTTTGGTTGACTGAATCCGTGACTGGCTCCCCTCTTTGATTGGTGCATCAGTTTCTGACCCTACTACTAATAGGTGCCCCAAAGTCTTATGCTCCTCTATAATGTGTACCCAAGCAACAAGCCTTCCTGTGTGAATGTTGTCCAGTTACTGAACCTTTTCTTTGATGAGTGCCTCAATGACTATTTTCTGTGATAAGTGCTCCAGTGACTGCTCCTTTTCTTTGATGGACTTCCCAGTGACAACTTATCCATTCTGATCAGTACTCCAGTGACTGCCCCTCCTCCATATTGGGTAACCCAATGTCTTTCTCTCCACTGTGATGGGTGTTCTAGTGACTGTCCTTCTCTCTAGCGATTGGCCCTCCTCTGTGTCTGCTGTGTCAGGAACAGGCTCTTTTCTATGATCAGTGCATGACTGTCTAGTCTTCTTCTGTGAACGCTGCCCCAGTAACTGGCCCTTCTCAGCGATGGGTTCTGCAGTGACTGACTCTCCAATGTGTTATATATCCCAGTGTCTGATTCCCCAGTGGCTGGCTCTCCTCTACAATGGATGGTCCAGTTACTGACTCTCCTATGTAAATAACACCCCGGAGACTGTTTCATCTTTGGGATGGGTGCCACATGGACTAGATTTCCTCCTTGGTTGTTGCCCCAGTGTCTGAGTCTCCTACATTATTTTTGCCCTAATGCCTAGCCCTCCTTATTGTGGGTGCCCTAGAGACTTGTCCTTTTCTGTGATGTGTTTCCCTATGACTGGGTCTTCTTTATAATGAGTGTTGAAGTGACATGATCTTCTATTTGATGGGTGTCCCAATGACTTGACTTCCTCAGTGATGAGTGCCTAAGTAACTGGATATCCTCTGTTGTGCATGTTCCATTTACTGGCCCTCCCATGTGATGGGTGCTCCAGTGACTAGCCCTCCGCTGTGATGGGTGCAAATGTGATGAGACCTCCTCTCTAATGTGTGTCACAATGACAAGATCTCCTCTGTGATATATGCCTTTCTTACTGGCCCTCCATTGTGAATGCCACTATGCTAAATTGTCTTGCTTTGTTATGGTTGCCCCAGTGTCTGTCTTCCTCTCTGATGGGTGACCCTATGACTGTCCTTCTTTTATGATGGGTGCCCTGGTTAACGATGGTCTTCTGTGATGGTTGACCTTGTGACTGGCTTTCTTCTGATTTGGGTGTCCCAGTGACTAGGCATGTTCTGTGAGGGGTGCTTCAGTGATTGGCCCTCCTCTTTGTTGTTTGTATCAGTGATTGGTTCTCCTCTCTGAACAATGCTCTAGTGATAGCTCCTTCTATGTGTTTAGTACCCCAGTGACTAACTTTCCTTTGTGACCACTGCCCCAGTGATGAATTCATCCACATAATGGGTTCTCCAAGGGACTTGCACTCTTCCTTTATGGGTACCTCAGGGACTGGTCACCATCAGTGATTGGGGACCCAGGGACTGGCCATCCTCTGTAATGATTGTTCCAGTGTTTACCACTCCTTATTAATGGGCACCCCACTAACTGGCATCGTCTATCAATGGAGACACAGTGTTTAGCACTACTCAGTGATTGTTTTCCATTAATTATCCCTCCTCTGTAATGTGTGCTCCAGGGACTGGTTTTATTCTGTGACGACTGTCCTAGTGACTGAACCTCCCCTGTGATGAATGCCTAAGTATCTGGCTATCCTCTGTGATGGGTAGCCTAGTGAATGCCTCTCTTCTGTCAGCTTCCCCAGAGATTAGCCTTCTCCTGTAATGAGTGCCACAGTGATTGATCATTCTCTTTGATAAAAATCTTAGTGACTAGCCCTCCTCCTTAATGGGTGTTCAATGGTTAGTTCAGCACTGAAATTGATGTCCTTTAACTGGCACTCCTCCAACATGATTCCCCCTGTGATGTGCCCCCAATGTGATGGGTCTCATACTGATTGGTACTCCTGTGTTATTGGTGCCCTAGTGAATGTCCCTCCTCCATAATGTGTGCCCTAGTGAATAGCATTACACTGTTATATGTGCCCAAGTAACTGGGCCTACTTCATAATGGGTGCCCCAGTAGCATGCCTTCTTTGTGATGGATATCCCAGTGACTGGTTTTCCTTAGTGATGGTTGCGCCAGTATCTGACTCTCTTCTATGATGAGTGCCACTGTGACTAGCCTTTTTCTGTGATGAATGCACATTTGCTGGCCCTTCTCTACAATGGGTGTTCCAATGATGGGGACTCCACTGTGAGAGGGGCACCAGCGATAGCCCCCGCTCTATGATGGGTGTCCCATTGACTGGCCTCCTTATGTGATGTGTGTCCCAAAGACTAGTATTTCTCTATAATGTGTGTCCTAGTCATTCACCCTACTTTGTGATGGATATCTCAGTGACTGGTCCACATCAGTGATGGGTCCCCAGTGACAGACTCTCTTTAATGATGTCTGTCTCAATTGCCAGTCCTAATCCATGGTAGGTGTCAAGTGACTGGCCCTCCTCTGTGATGGGTGCCACAATGATAAGTCCTTCTCTCTGATGGGTGTCTCAGTGACGATACACCCTCTGTGATGTGTGCCTTTGTAACTGGCCCTACTGTGTGATGGCTGTCCCAGAGACTGACCAGCTCTGTGATGGGTGTCCCAGTGAAAGACCCTGTTCTGTGTTGGGTGCTTTAATGAATTACCTTGTCTGAGATAGGTGCCTCAGGAACTTGCTCTCTTTTGTGAAGCATGACCCAGTGACTGGAAATATTTTGTCATTGTTCCCCGGTGACTAGGCCTGATCTCTGAGGGGTACCCCCGGTGACTGTCTTTCCTCTGTGATTGATTTCCCAGTGCCTAGCAATTCCCATAATATGTGCATTAATGACCTGGAATCCCATGTAATGTGTGGCCAAACAACTAGACTTCTTCTGTGATGGTTGTCCCATGACTGTGCCTTTTTTTGATGGGGCAACAATCACAGAAAAAGACTAATGCCCAGTGACTGGTCCTTAGTGACTGATTTTCCACTATGATCAGTGCTCTAGTGACTGACCCTTACCAGTGATGGCTGTCCTAGTGACAAGTCCTCCTTTGTGTTCCGTTTCCCAGTGTCTGACTCTCCTCTATATTGGGTAACCCCATGTTGTCCCTCCTCTGTGAAAGATGTGCCAGTGACTGGTTCTCCTCTGTGATGAGTGTCCCAGTGATGAGTTCTCCTCTGTAATCAGTCAACCAATGAATGGCTTTCCCTGTGTTGGTAGCCTAAGTGATGTTCCTTCCTCTGGGATGGGTTCTTCAGTGACAGACTTTTCTCTGTGATGGGTTTTGTAATGAATGGGTGCCCTCTGTGATGGATGCCTTAGTTACTGGCCTCCTCTGTTATGGGTGATTCTGTGACTGGCCCTTCTTTTTGTTTTGTTCCCCATTGACTAGGTCTCCGTTAAAATGGCTGTCCCAGAGCCTTCTCTGTATTGATGTCCTAGTGGTTGACCATCCTCTAGGGTAAGTGCCTCAGTTCTAATCTTTCTCTGTAATGGGAGTCTCAGTGACTAGTTCGTCTCTTTTATTGTTGTTCAAGAAACAAGTCCTCCTTTTTTATGGTTGGGCCAGTGACTGGCTTTCCTTTGTGATGAGTGCCCCAATGACTGATTCTTCTTTGTGACTGCTGTATCAGTGAATGATTTTCCTCTGCGTTGGCTGCCTAAGTGACATTCCCTCCTCTGGAGGTTCTTCAGTGACAGGCTACCCTCTGTGATGGGTTTTGAAATGAATGGGTGCTCTCTGTGATGAGTGCATTTTTTGAGACTCCTCTGTGATGGGTGATTTAGTGACTGGCCCTTCTTTATATTTGGCTCCCCACTGACTTGGCCTCCTTTTAAATGCCTGTCCTAATGACTGAGCCTCCTCTGTGATCAGTAGTCCTAGTGATTGGCCCTTCTCTGGTGTGAGTGTCTCAGTTCTAGCCCTCTTCGGTGATGAATGTCTCCGTGACTGGTTGTTCTCTCTGATGGTGGCCAAAGAGATTAGCTCTCCTCATTGATGGGAGCTTCAGTGCCTTTCTTTCCTCTGTGATGGGTATCCCAGTGATTGACCATCTTCTGTGATAAGTGACTCAGTGAATGGAGTTCCTCTATATTGGGTGCTACAGTGACTGGCCATTCTCTATGAAAAATGTTCCAGTGACTTATATTTCTCTGTGATGGGTACCACACTGATATTGTCTTCTGTGTGATGGCTGCCCCAGTTACTGACCCACTCTGTGATCAGAGCCCCAGTGACAGAGTCCCATTTAATGGGTTCCCCAGTGAAGGCACTCATCTGTAATGTGTGCCACAGTGACTGACCACACTCTGTGACAGAGCATCACCTAATGGGTTCTCTAGTGACAGGCACTCATCTGTGATGTGTGCCAGTGACTGACCATACTCTGTGACAGGAAATCCTCTGTGATAGGTGCTTCAGTGATTGTGCCTACTCTGTGATAGGTTTTGCAATGATAAGACCTCTTCTATGATGGATGCCACACTGACTTTACCTGTTCTGTGATGGCCTCCTCAGTTACTGACACTCCTCTGTGATCAGAGCCCCAGTAAATGAATCACTCCTGATGTGTGACTCAGCAACTGACATTCCATCTGTGATGTGTGCCTCAGTGACTGGCTCTCCTTTGTTTTGGATGCCCTAATGACAAGCTTTTCTCCATGACAGGTGCACCAGTGACCAGTTCTCCTCTGTGATGGTTCTCCTGGTGACTGACTTTCCTCTATGTTGGGTGCCCCAATAAGAAGCCCTCTTCTGTGTTGGGTGCCCCAGTGTTTGGCCCTTCTCTATAATACATGCCCAGTGACTGTCAATCCTCTGTGATTGGTGCTCCAGTGACCTGCCTTCCTCATTGATTGGTGCACCAGTGATGTGCCCTCATCCATAATTGATACCCAGTTGACTAACTCTTCGCTCTGATGGGTGCCCAATGCCTGGCTTCCATTAATAATTAATACCACAGTGACTAACTCTTCTCTGTGATGGGCACCCAAATATCTGGTTTTCCTCTGTGATGGGTGACCTAGTGGTTGATTCATTTATGTGATTGTTGTGCCAGTGACTGGGTCTCCACCATAATGATTACCCAGTGACTGGTACTCCTCAATTATGGGTGCTCCAGTTATACGAAGTCCTCTGTCATTGGTGCCCCAGTGACTGACGTTCTTTCATAGTGGTTGCCCCAGTGAGTAGCCCTCTGTGATGGGTGACCAATGTCTTGGATCCTCAAAAATGAATCTTGCTCTCCTCTGTGATGGGTGTCACAGTGATGTGGGCTGCTTCATGATGTTTGCCTCAGTGACTGGACCTACCCTATGAATTTTTCCATATTGACTGAACTTCATATAGGCTGGGTGTCCTCAGTGACTAAGTCTCCTTAGTGGTGGGTGCCCCAGTGCCTTAGTATTTCTTGTCCCAATGATTGTTCATCCTTTGTGATAGTGTCCTCTTTTGTGATGGGTGTCCTTGTAACTGATTCTCCTTCAAAATGGATGCCTTGGTACTAACCCTCCTCTCAGTGTTTGTTGCCCCAATAAAAGTGCAATCTCTGTGATGATTGTTGCAGTAACTATCCCTCTTCTGTGATTGGAGCCCTAGTAACTGAATTTTGTCCTTAATGGCTGTCCCATTGAATGAGACTCCTCTGTGATTCATGCTCCAATGACTGGCTATCCTCTTTGATAAGTTCTTCAGTGACAAGTCCTCTTCCTTTATGGTCATCTTAGTAACTTAGCATCCACCAAAATGGATGCTCCACTGACTAGCCCCTTTTTGTGATGGGTATTCCAGTATTAAGGCTTCCTACATAATGAGTACCTCAATAACTTGCCTTCCTCTGTGAAGTATGTCCCAGTGGATGTATGTTGTATGTCCCAGTGACTCGGCCTCCTTTGTGATTGGTGCCTCAGTGATTGACCCTCCTCCAAATTGGTGCCCAGGTGACAACAACTCCTCTGTAATGCATGCTCCAGCAACTGGGTCTCCTCCATAATTGGTGTCTCACTGACTATTTTCCATCTTTAATACATTCCCCATTATAGGTGCAGTGACATGACTTCCTCTAGGATAAATGCCCCAGTCATGGGTTTCCCTCTATAATAGATTTCCCAATGTTTGGTCATCCTCTGTTAAAATAATATTCTAGTGACAGATGTGTTGACTACCACACTAATTTTGCCTTCTTTATTATAGTTACCCTAGTTAATGGCCCTCCTCTGTGATAGAGCCCCAGTGACCAAGGTCCTTCCAATGCATGCCCCAGTGACTGGCCCTCCTGTGTGCTGTGTGCCTCAGTGACTAGTTCTTCACCGTGGGGGGTACATAGGTGACTGGTCCTCTTCTGTGATAACTTTTCCAGTGACTGTACCTCTGTGATGGGTGCCTCTGTGACTGGCCACCTCCATGAATAGTGCCCCAGTGACTGATCCTCTTCTGTGTTGAGTGGTCTAGTGACTAGCTTCCCTCTGTGATCACTATCCCAGTGACAGGATCTCCAGTTGGATACTTCATTGACTAACGCTACTCTATTATGGATAGCCCAGTGACTGCCTCCTCAGTAATTGCTGCCCCAGTAATTTTCCCTCCTCCATAATGTGTTCCCTAGTTACTAGCCCTCCAGTGTGATGGGTGTCCCTGCAAAATGCCGTCTTCCATAGTGGGTAGCAGAGTGGTAAGCTCTCTTTTGAGATGGGTTCCACTGTGATTGGACTACCTCTGTGATGGGTTTCCCAATTACAGTCCTTCCTATTCCTTCCTCTGTTATCGGTGCCCAACTGACTGTCTCTCTCTGTGACAAGTGGTCCAATGACTGGAACTATTCTGTGGTGACTGCCCCAGTGACTAGCCTTCCTCTGTGATGAATGCCCCAGGGACTTTCCCTCCTGTTTGTTTTGTTAATTTTTTTCTTTAGTTTTGAAGATGTGAGGTACATTTCAAGTTTAGGTATACACATGTTCATTGTGCAGGTACCCTTGTTGATGATGTGTGCCCCTTCTTACCTGGAACTTTTCCTCAACTGCCAATCCCATCCCCCCTCCCCTGGCAGCTTGCTGCTACTGCTAATCTCCTTCTTATAGTATTATGATAATAGTTTAAGATCCACTTATGAGTGAGAATATATGACACTCTGTTCTTTGTTTCTGTGATAGATCGCTGAGTATCATAACTGACCTTCTTCTGTGATTGGAGCACCAATGATTAGCTATCTTCTATAAGTGGTGCTACAGTGACTGACTTTCTGTTGTGATGGGTACTCTAGAGACTGTCTTTCAGTGTGCTGGATGTCCCAGAGACTGGTCTCTTCTGTGATGGTTGTCCCAATGACTGACTTTCCTTTGTAATAAGTGGTTGTCATCTGTGATGAATGCTTCAGTGATTGACTCTCTAATGTAATATGTACCCCAGTGATAGCCTTCTTCTGTGATGGGTGCCACAGTAATGGAGTTTCTTCTGTGATGGGAGTTCAACTGACTGGGCATCCTCCAAAATTGATGCCAGAGTGACTAGCCTAGCCAACATCTGTGATTGGTGACCAAGTGACAGAGTGTCTTCAAAATGGTTGCTGCCAATTTCTCACCTTCCACTGTGTTAATTTCAGCAGTGACTGGTCCTCCTCTGTGATGGGTATTACAGTCATTGCCTTTCCTCTATAAAGGACTCACAGTTACTGTATCTCCTCTGTGATGGGTGTCCTCAAGACTTTCTTCTGTGATGGGTACCTCAGTGTCTAACTGTCTTCTCTGATGGAGGTTCCAGTGACTAGCCTTCCTCTATAAGGGATACTGCTGTTACTGGCCCACTTCTGTCATGGGACTCCAAGTGTAGGACTTCTTCTATTATTGGTGCCCCCAAAGACTGGCTCTCCTCTGGAAGGGTGCCACAGTGGCCAGCTCTTTTCTGTGGAGGCCGCTTCAGTGTCTGGCCTTCCTCTTTTTTTCATGCATTATTGGCTGGCCCCCTCTGTGATCAAAGCAACCGTGACTGACTATCCTTTGAAATTGGTGCTTCAGTGCTTGGCCCTCAACTGTGATGAGTACTCCAGAGACTCTTCCTCCACTGTGATGGATGTCCCAGTGACTGGTCTCTTCTATAATGTACCCCAATGTCATGTTCTCCTCTATCACGGGTATCCAGTAACTGGCTCTTGTTTGTAATGAATGTCCCAGTGACTGACTCTTTTCTGTGATGCATGCCCCAGTCATTAGTCTTTTTCTATAATGGGTGCCCTATTGACTGACCCTATTCACTAATGGTTGCTACAATGACAGGGCCACTTCGGCATTGAGAGTCCAAGTGACTAGGTTGCCTCCATAATAGATTCCCCAAAGACTAGCCCACATTTATGATAGGTGGACCAGTGACGGAATGTACTGAAATTGGGGACCCTAGTCTCTTACCCTCCTCTGTTTTGGGTGCTCTAGTGACAGGTCTTCCTCTGTAATGAATGCCCCAGTGATGCACCCGCCTGCATAATGGTTTCAGTTATTGACTTTCCTCTGTGATGAGTGCCTCAATGACTAGCCCTCTTCTGTAATGGGTGACCCAGAGACAGGTCCTCCTCTGTGATGGCTGTCACAGTGTCTCCTGGACCTCTGTGATGGTTGTTATAGTGACTATCATTCATCAGTGATGTGTGTCCATGTGACTATCATGCCTCTGTGTTGAGTTCCCAAGTGAATAGCCCTTTTCTGTCATTGATGCACCAGTGACTGCCCTTCTGATGGAGGCTCCTCATAACTGGCATGCCCTGAGATGGGCGCCCCAGTGACAAACCTTACTTTATTATTGGTGTCCTTCCTTTGTTTTGGGTACCAATTACCTCATCTGTGATGGGTACCCTAGTGACTAGTCCTCATCTATAATGTATGCTTTAGTGACTAACCCTCCTCTGTAGTGTGTACCTCAGTGACTAGTTCTCATTCATAATGTATGCCTTAGTGACTAGTGCTCCTCTGTGATGAGTGCCCCACTGATTGACCCTCCTCTATGATTGATAGGATCCCAGTGACAGTCTGTTTCTTGAGCTAGCTGCCCCAATTACTTGGCCTCCTCTGTGATGGGTGCACCAGTGACAGGTCCTCATTTGTGATTGATGCCCCAGTGACTGAACCTCTTCTCTGATTGGTGCTCCAGTGACAGACTTTCTACCATAATGCTTGACACAGTGACTAGCTCTCCTCTGTGAATCTTGTCCCAATGACTGACCCTCTTCCATAATGGGTACAACAGTGACAGGTCCCTCTATTATGGATGACACTGTGAGCAGCCCCCACTGTATTGTATGTCCCAGTGGTTAGTGCTCCTCTGTGAAGTGTGTACTTGTGACATGCCTACCCCTGTGATGTGTTCCCCAGTGACTGGCCTTCTTCTGTGATGGCTGTTCAATACCTGGCCCACTTCTGTGATGGGTGCACAGTGAATACACCTTCTCTGTGTAACGTGCTGTGGTGACTGGCCCTCCCGTATAATGGGAGTCCTATTGACTGACTCTCTTCCATGATTGATGCCCCAGTGTCCAGACCTCCTCTGTGATGTGTGCCACAGTGACAAAACTTTTCTGAGACGTGAGTTCCAGTCTCTATCCTTCCTCTGTGATATATCATTTTTGACCTGTCATTCTCTGAAAGCCCCAATGACTAGCTTTCATCTGTGATCACTTCTCCAGTGACTAGTTCTCTTATATAATTTGTTCCCCAATGACTGGTCTGACAAGATAATGTGTGCCCCCAATGATTGTGACTTCTCAGTGATTGATGCCCCAGTGACTGGTCCTCTTTCATAGTGGGTGCCCTAGTGATAACCCCCACTCTGTAATGGATGTCCCAGAACTGGTCCTCCTCCATAATTGGTACCACAGTAAGGTCTTCAATATGGGATTCCCAGTGACTGTACGCCCTCAGTTTATTTGTTTATTTGTTTGTTTGAGTTGGTGTCTCACTCTGTCATTCAGACTGGAGTGCAATGGCCGCTCCTGGCCACCACAGCCTCGACCTGCTGGACTCCGGAAATCCTTTTGCCTCAGCCTTCCAAGTAGCCAGAATTACAGGCATGTGCTACCATGCCCGGCTGATGTTTTGATTTATTGTAGAGATGAGGTCTCACTGCCCAGGCGGGTCTCGAGCCTGCAGGCTCAGGCAATCCACTCACCTCAGCCTCCCAAAGGTGCGGGATTGCAGGCTGAGCCACCGAGCCTGGCTGTCCTCAGTTTTATGTCACAGTGAAGAGTTCTCCTATGTGGTGGCAGTCCCTGTTTCTGACCCTACTTCATAATGGGGACCCCAGTAACTAAACCCTCCTCTGATATGGGTGCTACAGTGGCTGTCATTCTCTATGATGGGTGCCTTAGTGACTAGCCTTCCTCTGTGAGATGTAGTCCTGTGGCTGTCCCACTTTTGTGATGGGTGCTTCAGTGACTGTCCCTACTCTATGATGAATGTTCAAGTGACTGGCCATCCTCTGTGATGGCAGTCCAGTGACTAGGACTCCTCTCTGATAGGTAACTCAGTGACAGGCCCTCCTCGTAATATTTGCCTCAATAATTGTGTATCCTCTTTGATGGGTGTCCCTGACTAGCTTTCCTCTCTGAAAGGTGATCCAGTGACTGGACTTCTTCTTAATGTGTATGCCAGTGACAACTTCCTCAGTGATGAGTGCTTCAGTTGCTGGCCCTAATTTTTGATAGGCGTCTCTTGACTCTTTCTCCTCTGTGATGGGTTCCCTAGTAATTAGCCCTCCTCTATAATAGGTAATACAGTGACTGGGTCTTCTCTTTGTTGGGTACCCCAGTGGCAGACCCTTCTCTGTGATGGGTGCCTCAGTGACTGGCTCTCCACTTTAATGGTAGCCCCTAGCGCCTGGGTCTCCTCTGTGATGGTTTTCCCAGTGACTGACTGTCCTCTGAAATGAATTCCTCAGGGACTTGCTGTCTCTAAAATGTTCTACAGTGACAGGCACTTCTCTCTGATGGGTTCCCAATGATTGGTCATTCTCTCTGATTGGTCCCCAAGTGACTGGCCTTTTTGGTGATAAGTGCCCCAGTGACTATCACTCCTCTGTGATTCGTGCCCAGTGACTGGCTGTCATGGATGCCTCAGAAACTAAGCCTACTCTCTGATGGCTGTCTGAGTGGCTGGGTGTCTTACATTTTGGGTGCCAAAGTGAATAGGTACCCTGTCAGGTGTTCAAGTGATGTCTTTCATATTTGATGGGTGCCCAAGTGATTAGTCCTCCTTTGTGATGGGTGTCCTCATAGCTGCTTTTCCTCCAAAATGAACACCACAGTGACTAGTTCTCTGCGATGTGTGCCCCAATTTCTGGACATTCTTCATAATTGGTGCCCCATGACTGAATCACATATGTGAAGATTGCTCCAGTGATTTGGCCTCTTTCATAACAGGTACTCCATTAAATGGGCCTCCTTCATGGTGCACCTCCTTAAATGGTGCACCAGTGATTGCCCCTCCTACAAATTGTATACCTCAGTGACTAAATCTCTTCTATCATAGATGTCCCAGTAACTAAACCTCCTCTATAATGGATGCCCCAGTTACTAGCCCTCCCATATGAGGGGTGACACCATGACTGCAATGCCTCTGCCATGGGTGCTCCAGTGACAGATTATCCTTTATTATTGGTGCTTCAGTGACTGCCCCCTTTCGTGTTGTGTACCCAGTGACTGGCCCTACGATGTGATGAGTTCTTCAGTGAATGGCTCACTTCTTTGATGTCTGTCTCAATGACTGGCTGTTCTCTGCATTGAGTGCCTCAGTGACTGGCCCTTCTCTGCGTTTTGTGCCTCATTGAATACCACTCCTATGTGATCAGTGCTCCAGTTACTGGCTCTTCTTTGTAATCAATACCCCAAAGAATGGAACACATCTGCGATGAGTACTTAGGTGAATGAGCTCCTCTGTGATGGGTGCTCCACAGATTGAGCATTCACTTTGATGCACAAATGACTAGGTTTCCTCTGTGATCGGTGTACCAGTCACTATTCTTCCCCTGTGATGGATAGCATAGTGACTGTTCCTATTCTGAGATGGGTTTCACGTGACAGGCTTTCCTCTCTGGTCAGTGACCCAGTGATTGGTCCTCCTTCTAATGGATGATCACTTATTGGGCCTCCTTTGTCTTAAGTGACAGAGTGACCTGCCCTCCTCTGTGATAGGTGCTTAGATGACTGGGTCTCTGCTGTGGATAGTGTCAAAATTACTAAACCTCCCTGTGATGAATGACACAGTGGCTAGCCCTCATCCATAGTGAATGAACTTGTGACTGTCTGTTCTCTATGATGAGTGTGTCAATGACTGTATCACCTCTGTTAAGGATGTCACAATGACTGGCACTCCTCTGTGTAATTTGCCCCCTACCTGGGTCTCTTCCACAATTTGTGCCCAAGTGACTGACCATCTTCATTGATATGTGTCCCAATAATTGGTTCTCTTCTGTGAGGGATTCTCTACTGTGACAGTTTCTCCCTTATGATTGCTGTTTCTGTGACTGGGCCTCCTCCATAATGAGTGCACCAATTACTAACCCTCTTCCATTATGAATGCCCCAGTGACCCCATATTATGGGAGCCCAGAGACCAGCACTTTTCATCACAGGAGGGTCTGTCAAGGGTGCACTTATCACTGAGGAAGGTCAGTCACTGGGACACCAATCACAAAGGAGTTTTTGTCACTGGGGCACATAATATGGAGGGGACAAGTTACTGGAACACCCATCACAGAAGAGGACTAGTATCTAGGGCACTCTTTAGGAAGGAGTGGCAGTCACGGGAGCACAAATAACCAAGGAGGCACAGTGACTGTGTCAATCATAATGGAGGATGGTTAGTCATGGAGGCATACTTTTTGTAGGAAATCCAGTCCTACAAATGAAACTAGTCACTGTGTCACAAACCACATAAGAGAATCAGTCTCTGGGGCATTTTTCACAAGGATCAGTCACTGGGGCTCATATCACAGAGGAGGACCAGTCGCTGGGACACATATCACAGAGTAGGTGTAGTCACTGTGCAATCATCAAAGAAGAGGGCAAGTAATGGACAGACATCACAATAAAGGCCAGTTATAGGGGCACCCATCACAAAGGCCAGTCACTTATCCTCTCATCACAGAGGTGGGCCAGTCACTGGAGCACCCATCACAAAGGAGGGCCAGTCACTTACCCTCTCATCACAGAGGCAGACCAGTCACAGGAGTACACCAGAGGACAGCTAGTCACTGATACATCCATCACACAGAGGGATTGACATTGTGACACTCAAGCAGAGAAGGGCATGTCACTGCGGCACATATTAGAAAAGAATCCAAGTCACAGGGGCACCCATCACATAGGAGAGATAGTCACTAAAACCACAATTATCAAAGTGGCCCAGTACACACATTACAGAAGAGGACAACCACTATGGCACCCATATAGAGGAAGAACAGTAATTGGGGCATCTATCACAAAGGCGAGCCATTTACTGGGAAACCAATAACAGATTAGACTAGTCACTGGGACACCCCAAACAGTGAATGGTCAGTCACTGTTTTACTCATCACAGAGGAGAGCAATCACTCGGGTACATATCATAGATGAGGATCAGTCATCCATCAAAGAGGACACACAATTATTGAGGCAAATATTACTGATCAGAAGTGGGCCATTCTATGAGACACCAAACACAGATGAGGTCCCCATCACAGAGGAGGACAAGTCACAGGGACAGCTATCACAGAAAAGGGCCAATCACTGGGGAACCCAACACAGGGGAAGGCCAGTAACTATATTGGCCAATATAGAGGAGGGAAAATCACTGGGGAACCTATAATTGAGAAGGGCCAGTCAAAGAAGCCCAATATGGAGGAAGCCCAGAAACAGCCACAAATTGCAGAGCTACACAGTTATTGGAGCAACCATAATGTAAGAAGGAATGCCACTAAGGCACTCATTATGGAGCAGACCTGATATTGGGAAGAACTTCAGAGACACACTTCACAGACAGAAGAGAACTAGACATTAGGGCACCTTTTATGGGAGGGTCAGTCACTGGGGCACAAATCACAGAGAAGACAATCAATGGTGCACTAAAATGGAGGGATGCTAGTCACTGAAGCACCCATTATATAGGAGACCAGTTACTGAGGCAGCAAACACAGATAAAAAAATAATCACTGGGACAGTGATCACAGAGGAAGATCAGCCACTGGGGCATTTTTTTCACAGAGGAGGGCCAGGCATGCATAATTGAGAAAGTTCAGTCACTTGGGCAATCATCACAGAGAAGGTGTAGTCACTGAGCACCTGTCACAGAGGTTGGCCAGTCACCATGACATCAATTACAGAACATTGTTAGTCACAACGGCACCCATCACAACAATGGCTCAGTCCCTGGGGCACACATCACAGAGAAGCTTCAGACATTGGGTCATCCATAACAGAAGAGGTCCAGTCATTGGGGCAATGTTCACAGAGAAGACAAATCACTGGTAGTTGCAAAACAGAAGAGGACTAATCCCTATGGCATTACAGAGATTATGGCACTCTGTCCATTTAAAGAAAAGTATCAGTCACTAGTCACACATTATGGAGGAGGGTCAAACATTGTGATAACCTTCACAGAGTAGGCCTAGTCACTCAAAGAGCAACCACTATGGTAGACGGTCAGTAACCAGGGTGCCTATCATAAAAGGGACCCAGGAACTTGGGCACAAATAATGGAGAAGGCCCAGTCACTGGTGTACCAATCACAAAGGAGGAATTTTCACTGGTAAACTCATCACAGAAGAGGACCAGTCAGTGTGGCACTCATTATGGCAAAGGTCCACTCACTGGGGCAACTATCCCAGAGAAGAGCCAGTCACTGGGACACCCATAACAGAGGAGTGCTTGTTATTATGGCATGCATTACGAATGAGAGCTAGTCACTGGGGAACTCATCACAGAAATGGCACGTTTTCTGAGCCATATATCACAGAGGAGATCTCGTCATAAAGGCACCCATCTCAGAGGAGAGCCAGTCACTGTGGCACTTGTTAGGAGGAGTCATAGTCAATGGAACAACCATTACAGATGAGGGCTAAATAAATGGGCACACATCACAAAGGAAACACAGTTACTCAGACACCTATCTCAGAGAAGGAACAGTGTCTGTGGCGCCCATCACAGGAGAGTGTCAGTCACTGAGGTTCCAATTAGAAGGAGGCCCAAACACTGGGGAGCTGCTCAAGAAGGAGACAAACTTACTGGAGCACCTGTCACAGAGGGTGCCCCATCCCTGAGTCACCCACAGCGAAGACCTGGGGCACCTGTCATAGAGGATGCCTCATCACTGGAGCAACCGCAGCAATGAGCTCTAGTCATTAGGCACCAATCACAGTGAAAGTCTGGTTACTTGGGTCACCTATCATAGTGAAGTGTCAGTCTCTGAAGCACTCATTGCAGAGGAAGCCAGTCACCTAACACAGCTAAGGGACTGTCACTGGGGCACTGAATACAGAAGATAACTAATCAGTGAAGCACTGATTATAGAGGAGGGCTAATAAATAAGCCACCAAACACAGAGTAAGAACTGTCACATGGACACAAATCACAGGGAGGAGCAGTCACCGTGAAAGCCATCACAGAAAAGTGTCTGTCACTGGACACCCAACACAGAGGAGGGGTAGTCAATGGAGCCCTCATAACACTGGAGGATCTGTCACTGGAGCACCTATCACAGTGGTGGACCAGTCACGGGGACACAACTCACAGAGGAGTGTTAGTCACTGAAACAAACATCACAGTGGTGGGGTTTTCAGGGGGCATGCATTATAGAGGAAGCCCATTCCCTAGGACATATATCACAGAGGAGAGCCAGTCATTAGTACATCTAACATAGAGGAGTACCAGTCACTTTCACATCTATCACAGAGGATGACCAGTCGTTGGAGCACCAATCACAGAAGAAGCCCAGATACTCTAATACCCCTTATGAAGGAACGCCAGTTACTGGCACATCAGTTGTAGAGGAGGACAATTCATGGAGGCACCCATCATATATGAAGGCCAGTCAATGGGCAACAATCACAAATGAGACAAAGTCACTGCAGCACCCCTTATGGAAGAAGCCCAGACACTGGGAAACCAATAAAAAATAAGGGACTGTCACTAGGACACGCATTATGGAGGAGGACCAGCACGTAGAACACGAATCACAGAAGAAGGCTAGTGAATAGTAAAACCATTATGAAGATGGGCAAGTTACTGGGGAACAAATCAAAGTGGAGATCCAGTGAATGGGGCACCTATAATGGAAGAGGAATTTTAACACCAAGAACAATTTAGGAGGAGACCCAGTAATTAGACTGCCAATCATAGAAGAGTGTTATTCACTGTGGCACCCAATTTAAAGGAGAACACATCATGGAGGAGGAACCCATCATGAAGGAGTTATCCATAATCCAGTTAATGGATTGCCTATTATAGAGGAGGACCTATCACTGGGACACCATTCACAGAAGAAGACCTGTCATTGGGGTACCAATTTTAGAGAAGGCTCAGAAACTGGGACACCTATCACAGAGAAAGAGTAGTCAATAGATCATCCACGTTGGAGGATGCCCTGTTACTAGCACACTTGTCACAACAGAGGACTAGTTCCTGGAACACCCATCTCAGAGGATGGCACCCCTTTACAGAGGAGGGACACCAATTATAGAAGAGGCCCAGTTGCCGTGGCATCCAAAATGGAGGCAGCCCAATCGCAAAACACATATCACAGAACAGAACTGGTCAAAGAGGTAACCATCATATAAGAAGGCCAGTCAATGGTACAACAATCACAGACGAGGCCCAATCACTGTGGCACATATTATGGTGGACACCCACTCACTGGGACACCCACCCAGTCACTATTGCACCCATTATCAAAGAAACCCAGTTACTGAGACATTCACCAAAGAAGAAGGCTAGTCACTGAGACCACCATTATGAATGAGGGCCAGAACTGGGGCACCAATCACAAAGGAGTTTCAGTCACTGGCATACCCCTAATGGGGGATAACAAGTAACTGGAGCACCCAGTTTGAATGGGACCCAGTTGCTGTGACAGCCATCACAGAGAAAGGCTAGCCACCAAGGCACACATTGTGTAAAAGGACTGGAAACTGGTGCACAGTCACTTGGGCATCAACCATGGAGGAATGCTTGTCACTAGAGCACACATTTTGTTGGAGACAAGACATTAATACAGCGACCACAGAGGAATGCTAGTCCCTGAGGCACTAACAAATGAAGACCTGTCACTGTAATGCTTATCACTGAGGAGGAACAATCTGTGAGGCACTCATTGCACAAGAAGTCCAGTCACTGGGGAACACATCATACAGAAAGTTCATTCACTGGGGTATATATTACAGAAGAGAGCCAGTCACGACAACCATCTTAGAGGGCAGTCACAGGACATCCAAAACAGAGAAGTGCTCCTAACTAAGACATGAGTTATCAAATTGGCCCAGTTACTGGAACACTGATCACAGAAGAGGTCAGTGACTGGAGCACTCATTATAGAGGAGTCTCACTTGGGGAGACAATCACAGAGAAGAGACAATCACTGGGGTACTCATCACAGGGGAAGAAAGTAACTAGCACACATATCAGAAGAGGCCAGTTACTGGGACACCCATAACACTGGTGTGAAAGTCACTGGGGCACCCTCACATAGGCTTTCATTCACTGGGGTACTCATCACAGAGGAGGCCAGTCACTGTAGCACACATTATAGAGGAAGTTGAGTCACTGAGACATCAATCACAGAGGAGAGACAGTCACTGTTGCATCCACCACAGAGCAGAGCAAGACCTAGGGCACTCATCACAGACGAGATCTGTCACATGGACACTCATAAGAATGGAGGTTCATTTACTTCAACACTAATCACAGAGTAGGGCAGTCACTTGGGTAGCCATCACAGATAAGGGCCAGTCACTGGGGTACTGATAACTAAGGAGGGTAAGATAATGAGGTACCAAACACAGAGAAGGTCCAGTCATTGGTGCACCCATCACAGAGAAGAAACTCTTTCTAAGGCAATCATCACAGAGCAGAGCCAATCACTAGGAAAGATATCACAGAGCCAGTCACTGTCACCCATCACAAAGGAGAAGAAACCATGGTGGCACCCATAACAAACAAGCCAGTCATGGTGGCTCCCTTCATGAAAGAAGTTTAGTCACTGAGACACAATCACCAATGATAACTTGTCACTCTGGGGCCAATAACAGAGTAGGACAAGTCAGTGGGACATTCATTACAGAGAAGGGCCATTCAATGGGGGAAAGCATAATGAAGATCTATTTACTGGGTCACTCATCAGAGAGGAGGACTAGTGGCACGTGCACCCATTATTGAGGAGGGCTTGTCGTTGACATACCCATAATGAATTAGTGCTAGTCACTGTGTGTGCATTATGTAGTAGACCCAGACACGGGGTCGTGATCACAGAGGAAAGCTAGTCACTTGGGCACTGATAAGAAAGTAGAATCAGTAACTTGGGCATCATTCACAGAGAAGGGCCAGTCAATGGAGCATACATTGCAGAGGAACACTAGTCTCTGAAGCATTCATTATAAAGGAGGCTTAATCACTATGGTATCTATGATAGGTGAGAACCAGTCGCTGGGACATCAATCACAGAGGAGATCCACTCAAGGGACAATCATCACAGAGGAGTGCTGGGAACTGGGACACCAATTATGGAAGTGACACACCTACTGGAATATCTACCACAGAGGAGGCCAATTACTGAAGCACACATTATGGACGAAGCTCAATTATTGAGGTAACTATCATAGATGTGAGCCAGTCACTAAGAG
The DNA here is from genome assembly GCF_000164805.1 of Carlito syrichta. NCBI lineage: Eukaryota > Metazoa > Chordata > Mammalia > Primates > Tarsiidae > Carlito > Carlito syrichta. The sequence continues at coordinate 145,888 of NW_007256409.1, read as the reverse complement.
AATCACCACAGAGGAGAGCAAGTCACTGGGACACATATCAGAGAAGAGGTCAGTCCCTTGGGCACCCATAAAAGTGGAGGACCACTCACTGGGGAACCACACAGAGGAGAGGCAGTCAGGCAGTCTTTGAGGCACCTATTGTAGATGAGGGGTAGTTACTGGCACAGCTATCACAGAAGTGAGCCAGTTACTGGGCACCCAGTAGGAAGGGCAGACACTGGAGCATCCTTAATAGAGGTGTGCCAATCACAGGGGAACCCCTCACACAGGACACTCATTATAGAGGAGGCCCAGTCACTAGTGCATCTATCACAGAGTAGAGCCAGTCATTGTGACACCCATCATCAAGAACCAGTAACCCATCACAAGGGATGACTATTCACTGTGGCTATCCATCACAGAGGAGGACTTCTCACTGTGTCACTATTATGAAGGACGCTGAGAAAGTGGGACACCCATTAGAGAGATGGACTAGTCACTGGGGCACCTATTTAGAGGAGGCTAATAACTAGGACATCCATCACAGAAGAGGGTTTGTCACTGGTGCACCTATCACAAAGGGGGACCAGTCTTGGTGCATCAATTACAGAGAAGTCCAGTCACTTTGTCACCCAAATTGGAGGAGACTCAGTCATCAGAGCAACCATCACAACATTGGACAAGTCACTGGAGAACACAACACATATGAAGGCCATTCACTGGACACCCATCACAAGGCTATTCACTGGCCATCAATCACATAAGAGTCCCAGTCACACGTTATAGAGGATGCCCAGTCACTGTGACACCTTTCTCAAAGGAGGGGCTGTCACTAGGGTACCCATTATGGAGGACAGCAAGTGAGACACATATCACAGAAGAGAGATAGTCAATTAGGTAGCCATTATGAAGGAGGGTCATCATGGGATCACTAATGACAGAAGTCTCCCAATCACTGAAGCACCCATAAAGAAAGAAGACAGTCACCAGGGCCCTCATTATACAGGAGAACCAGTCACTGGAGCATCAGCCTTGGAGAAAAGCTACCCATAGGGTAACCACACAGAGAAGGGTCAGTCACTGGGCTGTTTTACAGATGAAGGCCAGTCACTGTGGGACATCATAGATGAGGTGTAGTTACCGGTCATCCATACAGAAGAGGTCTGGCCACAGGAGCATTGATCCAGAGGAAACCTTCTCACTGTGGGACACATTATAATGAATGACCTGTCTCTGAGGTGCCCATCACAGAGGAGGCAAGTCACTGGTTTTGTCATCACAGTTGAGGAACAGTCACTGGAGCACTGATTATAGAAGAGGTCACTGGATCACCAATCAGAGGAGAGGGCCAGTCAATTAGGCACCAAACACAGAGAAGTTACAGTCACTGAGTCACCCAAAATAGAGGAAAAACAGTCTTTGGGACAGCCATCACTGAAATGGGACAGTCACTTGAACACATATCACAGAGGAGTACCAGTCACTGGGCACTCAACACAGAGAAATCGCAGTCACTAGAGCACCGATAATAGTGGAGGATTAGTCACTGGGGCACCCATCATAGTGGTGGGTCAGTCATGGTGACACCCTTCACAGAAAGCATCTAATCACTGGAGCACCCCTTACTGAAAAGGCCCAGTCCCTGGGGCATGTATCATAGAGGATCGCCAGTAATTTGACCACCAATAGCAGAGAAGGTCCAGTCAATTACAGAGGAGGACCAGTTGTCAACACACCCATAAGAGAAGAGGGCTAGACACTAGAGCACCCATCATAAATGAAGGCCATTCACTGGGGTATCAATCACAGATGAGGCATAGTCTCTACAGCAACCATTATAGAGGAGGAGCAGGCACTGGTATACTGATCAAATATAAAGGTCAGTCACTAGAGTGCCCATTCTGAAGCAGACCCTGTAAGTGAAACAGCAATTTGAGAGAAGGCTTAGTGTCTAGGAAACCATTATAGAGAAGGGACAGTCAATGGAAAAAGAATAACAGATAAGAACCAGCTATTGGTGTTGGTGTTACTATCCTACCTCTATTATGGCTGCCCCATTGACTGAGTATCCTCTGTGATTGGTGTCCATTGACTGTCTCTTCTCTATAATGGTTTCCTAGACTCTAAGCTTTCTCTTCTCTAACAAAGAAAAGCTACTCACTAGGTGTTTTATTATGGTTAGGGCCTTGTCGCCTGGGCGCACATCACAGAGCAATTCCAGTCACTCAGGCACTGATTACAGAGGAGGACCATTCAATAAATCACCTATGACAGAGGAGGGACAGTCACTGAAGCAGCTTCATAGAGGAGGGCCAGTCATAGGGACAGCCATAACAGAAATGAATTGATCACTGGGGGATTTATCACAGAGAAAGGACAATCATATAACACCCAATGCAGAGTAGGGTCAGTCACTAGACCAGCCCTAACAGAGGAGGTCAGTCACTGTTGCACCTGTCACAGAGTTGTTCCATTCACAGGAGCACCCATCACAGAGGAGGGGTACCCAATGTAGGGGATACCCAGTTACTGGGACATGTATCACAGAGAAGATCCGATCACTGTAACACTCAATGGGGCAACCATAACAGAGAAGGACTATTCACTGTGGCACCCATTTTGGAGAAAGATGAATCACCGAGTCACCAGTGGTGAATGAGGCCCATTCAATGGAGCACCTATTATGAAGTTGGCTCAGTAATTTGGAGCCTCTACACAGAGGAGGCTTGGTAAGGGATCACCAATTATGAGGAGGCACAGAAACTGAGACACCCCTCACATTTGAGAGCAAATTAGTGTAGCACCCATTGCAGAGGTGTCTGGTTACTGGGGTATCTATCACAGATGAAGGCCCATCATTGGGGCATCAATCACGAAGAAGACTAGTCAGTGAGACATCCGACACTGAGATGAACCAGTCACTGTAGCAGCCATCAAAAAGGAGGGTAAGTTGCTGGAACAGGTATCACAGAAGAAGGCCATTCATTGGGGCGCCCATCATAGAGAATGGCCAGTCACTGGAGGAGTCATCACAGAATAGGGGCAATCACTTGTGCACCCTTAACATGGGTGGACCAGTCACTGTGGCACGCATTACTGAGGAGTGCCAATCCCAGGGCAACCCTTCACAAATCACTCTACAAAAAAGACACCTGCACACGTATGTTTATCACAGCACTGTTCACAATAACAAGAACCTGGAAGCAACCATGCTGCCCATTAAAGAGGACTGGATTTTAAAAATGTGGTACATATACACGATGGAATACTATGCAGCCATAAAAAAGAACAAAATCATGAATTTTGCAGCAACCTGGATAGAACTAGAGTCTGTAATTCTGAGTGACCTCTCACAAAAAACAAAGGTCCGAGTATCACATGTTTTCACTCATATAATGGACCTTGAACATCCAATTAAATACTATAAGAAAATGACTGTCAGTAGTGGGAAACTATTGGGGGGGAGACAGATGGGTTTAACGGGCAAATATCTATCTGGGGAAGGGGAAGCACCTCTAATCAATAGGGTGCCTGAATGAAACGTATTTGTATACCTAACCCTTAACTGTACCCCACAACATCATAATAAAAATATATTGATTGCTTAAAAAAGGGAGAGAGAGAGCTAGATACTGAGACACCAATACAGAGCAGAAATTTTCTCTGTGGCACTGATACCATAGGATGGCCAGTCACTGTGGCCCCCTGAAGGAGAGCCATCACTGGGACAACCATCACAGAGGAGGGCAATTCACTGGTGCACCCATCGCTGAGGAAGTCCAATCACAGGGACACCCATCATAAAGAAAGACTTGTCACAAGAGCACCCATTATGGAGGAAGTCAGTTACTGAGACACCCATCACACAGGATGATTATGCACTAGTGTGCCCATTATAAATGAGGACTAGTAACTGGGGCACAAATAACCAAGGGGGCCCAGTGTTTGTGGCATTGATATTGGAGGAGGTATAGTGAGGCAACCATTATGTAAGAAACTCGGTCCTGAGGCAGGGAATACAGAGGAAAGCTAGTCACTGGGACACTGATAAGAGAGGAGGATTAATCACCAGGGTATGCATCACAAAGGAGGACCTGTAACTTGAGCATGCATCACAGAGGAGGCTAGTCACTGGAGAACCATCATAGAAGGAGATTAGTGAGAGGGGCACACAACACAGATGAGGGCTAGTCATTGTGGCAATCATAACAGAGAAAGGAAAGCCACTAGTGCACCCATTAGGGAAGAGGGCTGGTAATTGGACAATTTTCACAAAGGAGGAAAAGTCACTAGGACAAACATTATGGTAGAGGGCAAGCCATTGGGGCATCAATTACGAAGGAAGCCTCTACTTGTGCACCCATAACAAAGGAGGACCAATTACTGGGGCGCCTATCACAGAGGTGAGCCAGTAATAACGATACCATTCATAGAGGAGGAATATTCACTGAGAAACCCATACAGAGGAGGAATGTCACTTTTGCACTGATAACAGTGGAGGACCAATAACTGGAGCATGTATCACACAGGAGTGCTAGTCACTGAAACACCAATTATTACAGAGATTCAGTAACCGGAACACCAATTACAGAAGAAGAAATCATTGAGACACTCATTATAGAGAAGACACAGTAATTTGATTATCTATCACAGAGGAGAGTCAGTCACTTGGACACCTATTCAGATGAGGCCAGTCATTGGGACACCCATAACAGCAGAGTGTCAGTCATTGGGACATGCACCATAGAGGATGTTACTCACTGGGGTACCCATCACAGATGAAGGGACAGTCACAGAGGCACTGATCAGAGAAAAAGACCAGGCAATGATGCCCCACACAGGGGAGACCCAGTCAATGAGACACCCATCAATGAGGAGGGCCAGTCACTGGGTCACCCATCACAGAGGAGAGGAAGTCACCGAGGAACCAATAACTGAGAAGGGTCAATCACTGGGGCACCCCTCACAGAGGAGTACTAGACACTGAGACTACCACATAGAGGAGGCATTTTCACAGTGGCACTAATAACACTGGGGGAATAGTCACTATGGCACCCATTTTGGAGGAAAGATGCTCACTGGGATAACCATCACAGAGGAGGGTCAGTCACTTGGTCATCCACCATGAGGAAGACCAATCACTGAGATAGTTATCACAATGGATAACTTTTTACAGGAGCAATCATTATGGGGGAAGCCTTGTTATCAGGACACTAATCACAGAGAAGAGTTGGTCACTAGGGCACCCATTGTTAACAGGGGCCCCTCACTGTACCATAAACAACCAAAGAATCCCAGATACTGTGGCACTCAAATTGGAGGATGGCTAGTCACAGAGGACCACAATATGTAGGTGACTCAATCACTATGGCAGCAATCAAAGAGAAGAACCAGTCATTAGAACATCCATCACACAAAAAGGGTGGTCACTGGTACACAAATTATAGAGGAGGCCATGTTACTGAAACACTCACCACAGAGAAGGGACAATCATTGGGGCACACAATTTGGAGGAGGGAAAGCCACTTCAGCCTCAATCACAGATGAGTCCCAGTCAATGAAACACCATTTAAGAAGTAGGCATAGGCACAGGGACACCAATCACAGAGAGAGGCCATTCACTGTGGTACCCATTATGGAAGATGCACAGGCATGTGGCCACCCATTATACAAGAGTGCTAGTCACTGTGACACCCATGTTGAAGGGAAGCCCTGTAAATAAAACACCCAACATTAAAGAGAGTTAGACACAGCAGCAGTCAGCAAAGAGAGTGGCCATTCATTGGGTCTTTAATCACAGAGGAGATCCATTCTCTGAAGCAACCATTATGGTTGACTCCCAGTCACTTTGAAATCCATCAGAGAGGAGAGTTAGTCACTGGAGCAATATTGATATATGAAGGTCAGTCACTGGGGCACAAATCATACGGGAAGCACAATTACTGAGGCACACATGCTGGAGACTCATTCACTGGAAATTTCATCACTAAAGAGGGTCAATCACTGGGACACTCCCAATATAGGAGGCTCAGTAATTGGACCACCTATCACAGAGTAGGACAGGTCACTAGGGAAAAATTATGAAAAAAGTTTGAAGGCGGGCCATCACTTGACACCAAACACAGTGGAGGCACAGTCATTGGGGCACACATAGTAGAGGAGGGCCAGTCACTGTGGCAGCAATACAGAGGAGTCCCAGTCCTGTGACACCAATCAGAGAAGTAGGCCATTAACTGGAACAAACATCACAGAGAAGGGCAAGTCACTAGGACACCATGACAGAGGAAGTCATTTAGTGGGGCAACCATCACAGAAGTCCAGTGATGATGTCACCCCTCACATAAGAGCAACAGTCACTGGGGCACACATCACAATAGAAGTATAGTTACTGTGGCACCCATAACAGAGGAATGTTATTCACTGGAGCACACATCCCTTAGGGGAGCAAGTCACTGGGACATGCAACACAACGGATAGCCAGTCACTTGGACTTTCATCATACAGGAGAGAAATTCACTGGGGAGCTCATGGTAGAAGAGAGTAGTCTTTAGCGCACCCATTAAGTAGGAGGGTTAGTTACTGGGGCACCGATTTCAAATAATGGTCAGTGCCTGAGTCATCCAGCACAGAGGAGGGTCTGAGACTAAGACACATATCACAGAGGAGGGCCAATCATTGAGGAACCCATCTCAAAAAAGGGTCAGTCCATGGGGAACCCATTACATGTGAAGTCCAGTCTTCGGGCCTCCATTTTGTGGAGGCCCAGTCACTGGGAAAGTCATTACAGTGGAGTGCCATTCACTCTGATACCCAATAGAAGAAGCATAGCTATTGAGGCACGGATCACAAATGAGGACTAGTCACAAGGAGACCCATCATTAAAGAGGGCCAATGATTTAGGCAACACAACAAAGCCCCAGTCACTGAATCACACATCATAGAAGAAGGCTGGTCACAGGGCCATATCACGTAGGAGTCTTAGTTACTGAGGCAGCCATCACAGAGAAGGACAGTCACTGGGGCCCCCATCACAAATGAGGGTCAATTATCTGTTCACAGGTTACAGAGGAGAGCCAGTCACTGGGGCACCAAACACAGGATCCCCAGTCAATGAGGCACCATACACAGAGGAGGGACAGTTAATTAGGCCCCTGTCACAGAGGAGGGCCAGTCACTGAAACAGCTATTACAGAATGCCAATCACTGGGGTACTCATCACAGAGAAGGAGTAATCACTGGGGCCACTATAAGAGAAGTACGGTAGTCACTGGGAATATTATTATAGAAGAAACCCAGTCACTGAGCTACCCATTATAGAGGTGGATCAGACATGGGTTCACCCCTCACAGAAAGATTGTCACTTGGACACCCACACAGAGATGGACTGATCACTCACTTACTGGTTAGAGAAGAGGGCCAGACAATGGGTCACCTATGATGGAGGTATGCCAGTCACTGGGGCAGCCTTCTCTAAGGGAATGCTGGTCACTGGGACAATAATCACAAAGGAGTGTTTGTCGAGGTGGCAACTTATGTGGAGTAGGACCATTCTCTGGGACACCCATCACAGAAGAGGGCTAGACACTAGGGCATCCATTATGGAGAAGGGGCAGTCAATGGGACACAAATCGCCAAAAAGCTAGAGTTACTCACCTGTAAAGGAAAAGGGCTAAACACTGAAGCACCCATTTGTAGGAGACGCAGTCATTGGATCAGTGATAAAGGTGGAAAGCTAGATACAGGGGTTTGTGTCACTAGGAGGATTTGTCACTGATGTATATTTCACAGAGGATAGTCAGTCACTGGGAAATCCATCACAGAGGATGATCAGTTATTGGGGCACACATCTGGGACATGCAACACAACGGGTAACCAGTCACTTGGACTTTCATCATACAGGAGAGAAATTCACTGGGGAGCTCACGGTAGAAGAGAGTAGTCTTTAGTGCACCCATTAAGTAGGAAGGTTAGTTACTGGGGCACTGATTTCAAAAGATGGTCAGTGACTGAGTCATCCAGCACAGAGGAGGGTCTGATACTAAGACACACATCACAGAGGAGGGTCAATCATTGAGGAACCCATCTCAGAAAAGGGTCAGTCCATGGGGAACCCATTACATATGAAGTCCAGTCTTCGGGCCTCCATTTTGTGGAGGCCCAGTCACTGGGAAAGTCACAGGGGAAGTCATTACAGTGGAGTGCCATTCACTCTGATACCCAATAGTTTGAGGACCAGTCACTGGGAAACTCATCACAGAAGAAGCACGTTATTGGGGCATCCATTACAGAGGAGTGCTTATCAAAGGGACATAAATTATGAAAGAGACTTGGCTACACCTATCACAAAGAATGTGTAGTCAGTGGTACACCTAATTGGGAGGAAGTCCAATCACTGGGGCACCAATCACAGAGGAGACTCAGTCAATGGAGATCCTATTATGGAGGAGGCCTAGTCACTGAGACACCCATCACAGAAGATGGCAAGTCACTGGTACTCCCATTATGGAGGAGGCTCAGAAACTGGGGATCCCATCACAGAGTAGGGCTCTTCACTGGGCAACCAGTATGGAGGAGGCCCAGTCAGAGAGACACCCACAATAGATGAGGAAATGTCACTGGGGCACCCATCATGAAAGAGGCTCAAAAACTGGAGAATCACAGAGGAGGACTAATCACTGGGTTATCCATCATAGAAGAGGTCCACTTCCTAGGACACCCCGAATATAAGAGGGCTTGCTATGGGGCACCCAATGCAGAAGATGGCGAATCATTAGGGCATCAATCATAGAGGAGGCCCAGGCTCTGGTTCTCCCATTATGGAGGAGGCCCAGTCACTGAACATCCACCACAGAGGAGGGCCCATCACTGAGGCACCCATTATAGAGGAGTCCCAGAAACTGGATCACCCAACCAAATGATGTCTTGTCACTGGGGTGCTCATTTTGGAGGAGGTCCAGCTACTAGGGCAACTATCATATAAAAGGACAATAAAATATGACACAACCACAGTGGATGATCAGTCATTGAGGTCCAATCACAGAGGAGGGTTCTGCCACTGAGGTACCTATTATGGAGGAGGACCATTCACTGTGTAACATGTGAGAGAATAGGGCTAGTTACTGAGGCACCCATCATATATAAAGTTCAGTCAGTTGGGCACCAATCACTGAGGAGGCCATCACTGAGACACATACAAAGGGGAGGCCCAGTGGCCATGACACCCATCACAAAGGAGGGCTGCTCACTGGGGCACCTATTATGAAGGAGGCCCTGTAAGTGGGACACCCATCACAGAGAAGGGCTAGACACTGGGGTAATGATTATGGAAGGGGGACAGTCACAGGTGCACTAATAGGGAATAGGTGCAATCACTGTGACATAGACTATAGAGTAAGGCAAAATAGTGGTTTACCCAATACAGAAGAGACAAAATCATTGGGACAGCTACCACAGAGGAGGCACAGTCAATTAACCACCTATCACAGAAGCAGACCAATCACTGAGGTACCCATTAAAGTGGAGGACGAGTTACTGGGGCACCTTTTAGTGAAGAGGGCCAGTCACTTGGGTATCCTTCTCAAAGAAAGCTCAGTAAGTGAGGCACCCATAACCGAGGTAGTCACTGAGAAATTCATCACAGAGAATGACCAGTTTCTAGGCTACCCATTGCAAAGGAGGACTAGATATTGAGGCACCAATCACAGGAGGAATCCACATTATGAAGGGGGGGTCAATCTCTGGGTCACCCATAGCAGAAGAGGATCATTACTAGAGTATTCATTACCTATGGAGACAAGTCACTGAACCATCCATTTAGGAGGAAAGATAGTCACTGGGACAACCATCAGAGGTGGGCTACACATAGAGAGACCAATCACAGTGGAAATCAAGTCACTGGGGCACCCACAATGAATGAATACCATTCACTGGGTACTCCATCACAGAGGAAATCCAGTTATTGGGATACTCATTACAGATGAAGGTGAGTTACTGGGTGTCCCAATCACTGGGACATCCATCATACTGATGGCTTACTCACAGGGGTTCCCATTATGGAGGAGCCCTGTTCACTAAGACTCCTATTCAGAAGAGGGCCAGTTACTGGGACTCCCATTATGAAGGAGGGTCAGTCACTGGGGCAACCAAAACAGAAGAAGTCTAAACAATGTTGCACCCATCAAAGAGAGCCCACCCAATGTGACAACAATAACAAAGAAGAACCAGTCAGTGAAAACCAGAAACCCAAAACAGAGGAGGTCATTGACTGAGACACTCACAACAGTGGAGGGATAGTCAATGGGAATCCCAACACAGAGGAGGACAGTAACTGTGGTACCCATCACGGATGAAGGTCATTGACTAGGAAAGGTCGATCACAGAAGAATGCCAGTTGATGAGAAAAACATCACAGAGGAGGGTTAGTCACTGTGACAACCATTATGGATGAACACCAGTAACCAAAACACCCATGACAGGAGACCAAGTCACTTGGGAACCTATAATAGAGGAAGACTTGTAAAAGGAACACCTTGTATAGGGGAGGCCTAGTAACTGGAGCACATATCACACAGAGCTAGTCACTGAAAACACATCACCTAGGCTAGCCAGACTATAAGGCACCATCAGAGAGGATGATTAGTCACTAGGGCATTTATTATGCTTGAGGGCCAGTCACAGGGGCACCAGTCACAGAGGAGGACAAGTAACTGGGGCACCCATCACAAAGGATAGTCAGAAACCGGGACACCAATCACAGAGAAAGGTCAATTATTGGGTACATATTATAGAGAAGGGACAGCAAATGGAGTATCCATCACAGAAGACTACTCACTGGGGGACACATCAGAGAGGAGATTCAGTTACTGGGGAACCCATCTCTAAAAGTCCCAGGCACAGAGGTATACATCACAGAGGAAAGCCAGTCACTGGGGTAGTCACAAGGAGGGCACAGACACATTGGCTATGATCCTAGAGGAGAGGCAGTAACTGGAGAATCCATCAGAGAAGAGGCAAAGTGAGTGTGGTACTCATCTCAGAGGAGGATTAATCATTGTGGTATTTATCACAGAAGTGGCCCAGTCACTTAGGCATCCATCACAGAGGATGGCTACCCGCTGGGGTATCCATTAGGAGGAGGAACAGTCACTAGGCCACCCATCACAGAGGAGGGCTAATCACTGAGGTACCTTTCACAGAGGAAGGTTAGTTACTGAGACACACATCTCAGAGGACGTCCAGACAATGTGGAACACTATTTGAAGGTGGGCTAATCATTGAGGCAATGATCACAGAAGAGGAGCATTCAATTTGGAAGGCATTACAGAGGAGGACTGGCAAGTGGGACACCAAACACAGAGGATGCCTAGTTACTGGAGCATCCCTCACATCGAAAATTCAGTCACCCATAATTGAGATCAGATAGCTATTGAGGTACCCATCACAGAGATATACCAGGCTCTGGGCCACCCATCAGAGAAAGCCAAGACACAGAGGGATAGAAGAAACTAGTAAATTGGTCATGCAATATGGAGGAGGACAAATCACTTGCTCACTCATCACAGAGAATGGTTAGTTACTAGGGCACCCCTCACAGCCCTAGTAACTAGCCATTCTCTGTGAATGCCCTCCTCTATAATATGCACCTCAGCAACTGCCCCTCCTCTGTAATTTATACCCCAGTGACTGGCATTCATCCATAATGAATGCCCTATTTACTAGCTCTCCTCTGTTAAAGGTGCCCAGAATATCACTCTACTTAGTGACTGGCTTTCCTCTGTGATGTATACCTCTGTGCCTGGGTCTCATTATAGACGCGGGTTTTCACTCAGAAGAGGGCAAGTCACTGTGGCAACAATAACAGATTAAGGCCAGTCAATGGAGCACCCATTACTGAGGAGGGCCTGTCATTGGGACAACCATCACAAAGGAGAGCTGGTCACTGGGGCACCCAATGCGGAGGAGCCCCGGTTACGTGACACCTATCACAGAGGGTGGATAGTGTGTAGAGAAACAATTAAGGTGGATGACTAGTCACTGTGGAAAAAATAAAAAGCTTAGTTACTGGTGCACCAAATCAATGGATTCCAAGTCAATGGGGAGAATATTATAAAGGAGACCAAGTCACTGGGACACCCATCACAAATGAGGACCAGTCAATGGGGCACTTATTATATAGGAGGCTCAATAAGTGGGACAACCTTCTCAGAGTCGGGCTTGACACTTGTTCAACCATTGTAGAGTAGGGCCAGTCACTGTACACAAATCACAGAAGAGGCACAATCACTGGAACATCCATAATGGAGGAATCCCTGTCACTGGGCCACCAATCAGAGGGGGCTCAGTCACTGGAGTACTCTTCACGGTTATGGGGCATTCAGGGGTAACTCATCACAGAGCAATGCCAGACACTGGGGCACATACTATAAAGGAAGTTCTGGCACTGGGGCACCCATTACAAGAGAAGACTGATTACTTGGGCACCCACCAGAGAGAACTCTAAGGTGAGGGTCAGAAAAGAAAAGGCTTTTGTGTGTGAGTTCAAGTGCCTAAATCTCGTTTACCTATGACTTTTTTAAAAATAGTTGAAGTGTAAGCTCACCAGAGAGGAGAGTTAGACACTGGGAAAGCCATCACAGAGGAGAACAGTCACTCTGGCACCTATCACAAACGAGCACCAGTCACTGAGAATCACATCACAGGGAAGGGCCAGTCACTGGGGCACATGCTAGTCACTGAGGCTCCAATCACTGAAAAGTATCAGTAACTAGTGTAGTCATAACCAGATAGTCTGATACCCATCACAGAGGAAGATCAGTTTATGATGCATTTTCACAGTAGAGGGCTCATCACTGGGACATCCATTTAATAAGAGGGCTTGTCACTGGGGCAACCATTATAGAGGAGGCCTGATCAATTGGACACCTAAAACAGAGGAGAGTCCGACTACAGGGTACCCAACACAGAGGAGGACTATTAATTGGAACATCAAATATGGAGGTAACCCAGTTACTGGAATACCCAAGACAGAAGAGGGCTAGCCAATGGGTATCATATTTGGAGGGGGGCCTGTCAGGGGGACCCAATCACTGAGGATGCCCAGTCCATGGAACACCCATTTCTTAGGAGGTCCAATACTGTGACACCCATGATAGAGGAGGACTTGTCACTGGGTATCTATCATATGTGAAGGCCAGTCACTGGGGCAGAAATCAAAAAGGAGGACAAATCATGGGGAAGCACATTATGGAAGATGCCTAGTCACCGTGACACCAGTAAAAAATAAGTGTCACTCACTGGAGCACTAACTATGGAGGAGGCCCAGTATGTCAGACACTCAACACAGAAGATGGTGAATTGCTGGCTGAAAAATTATGAAGGCGAGCCTGTCACTGAGCACCAAACACAGAGGAAGAACAATAGCTAGGACACCAATATGGAGAAGGGCCAGTCACTAGGGTGGCTATCAAAGAACGCTAGTCGCTGGTGCACCCATCACAGAAGAGAGCCTGTCAGTGGACATAAATCACAGTGGAGAACCAATCACTGGTGAACTGATCACAGAGGAGGACAGTCACTGGGGCACCCATAATAGTGGAGAGCCAATCATTGGGGAAAAAACACAAAGAGGCAAGTCAAGGGAGTAGCCGTCACAAAGAAGGGCCAGTCACTGTTGCATCAGTTACCCAGGAGAATCAGTTTCTGGAGTACCAAAGTGGTTTGCCAGTCACTGAAGCACCAGCCACAGAGGAGAGACTGTCACTGAGGCACTTATCACAGAGGAGAGTCAGTAACTAGGACCTCATTTGCAGATGAGGTCCAATCACTGGGGGAACCATCACAGAGGAGTGTAAGTCACTGAGTCACCAATCACAGAGGAGGACGAGTTTTGGGACCGCTATCACAAAAGAGTGAACCACTCACAAAGGAGGTATTGTCATTGGGTAACTCAGTATGGAGGAGGCTGAGTTACTTGACTCTCAACACAGAGGTGGGCTAGTAACTAGAGCATCCATTATGATGGATGGTCAGTCACTAGGGAACAAATTACTGAGGAGTTAATCACTGGGGCACACATAATGAAGGGGGGCTAGTCATTGACATACTTGTTATATGGAAGGCCTAATCACAGAACCTGCAACCACATAGAAAAGGATGCCAATTCACTAGGACATCCATCACAATAGATGGCCATACTCTGGGACACTCATTATGGAGGAATTCATAAAATGAGATACCCATCTCAGAGAAACTCTTGTCACTATGCCACTCATTTTGTAGTAGACCTAGTTACTAGGACATTCATTACAAAAGAGGGATAGTCACTGCAACACCCATCACAGAGGATGGTTAGTCATTGCGGGCACCAATCACAGAGGAAGCCCAATTACTAGGGCACTCTCCAAAGAGGAGAGTTAGTCACTGGAGTATCCACCATATGTAATGACCACTCGCTGGTGCGCCAATCACAATGGAGTTAAAGTTACTAGGACATGTATTGTGGAGGAAGTAAAGTCACTGAGACATTCATCACAAAAGAAGTTTAGTCAACGGGGCACACATTTTGGAGGAGGTTCATTAAATTTGACACACAACATAGAGTAGGGAGAGTCACCGGATTACCTAAATTACAGAGGAGGCCACTTCACTGGGGAGACCATGATGGAGAAGTGCCTTTCACTGGCAAAACAATACAGAGGAGGCAAAGTACTGGGCCAACAATAACATATAAAGGTCAGTCACTGGGGCACCCATGACAGAGGCAGGTGGGTCACTGGAACACCCATTTTGGAGGAGGGCCTCTCACTGGTCACACATCACAGAAGTGGGTTAGTCACTGTGGAATCAATTACGGAGGGTCACTATTCACTTAGACAACCATCACAGATGAGGTCAAGTCACTGGCACACCCATCACACAGGTGGGTCATTCACTACAGCATCCATCACAGAGCAGAATCAGTCACTCTGGCACCAATCACAGAGAAGACTCGGTCACAAAGACCCACATCATAGATGAGGGTAGTCACTGGGACACCCACAAAAGGAATATTGTCACTGTGGCATCCTTCATAGGGGAGAGTAAATCACTGGGGCAAAAATCACAGATGATGCACAGTCACTGAGTCACACACCACAGAAGAGAGTCAGCCACAAAGGAGAGGTACTCACTGGAGAAATCCCTTTTGTGAATCCCTGATCCACCATTCACAGAAGTGGTCCAGTCCCTGGGACACCCAAAATTGAGGAACAAGTCATTGGAGCACACATTATGTAGGTGGCTGAGTTAATGGGACACATATCATAGAGGGATCCGAGTCTCTGGGGCATCTATCATAGTTGAGGGCTAGTCCCTGGAATAGCCAAAATGAATGAGTGCCAGTAACAGTGACACAAATCACAAAGGATTCCCAGTCACTGGGGCATCCATAATGGAGAAACGCCATTTCCTGGGTCACTCATAATGGAGGAGGGCCAGTAACTGGGACAATCATCACAGAGGAGTACCGTCACTGAGGCACCCATCACAGGAGAGGGACAGGCACTAAGGTACCAATTAGGAGAGATGCTGATCTCAGAACAATTCTATTAACTGTAGTAGACAAAATATGGTAGGCAACATCATTTTAGTACCCATCACAGAGGAGGATCAATCACTGGAACATTTTTCACAGTGGATGGCCAGTCACTGTGGCACCCATCACATTGGAGGACCAGTCACCGGGGCAACCATTAAGAGGAGGGCCAGTCATTGGTGCATGTATCACAGAATAGAGCAAGTAACTGAAGCAATCATCACAGAGGGAGACAGTCACTGGGGCACCGAATACAGATAGTTACTAGTCGCTGAGATATCATCTATGGAAGCTCAGTTACTGGAAAACCCATTTCAGAGGAGAGATAGTCACTATGGCACCCTATTTAGGGAAGACCTGTCACTGGAACCAAATTCACAGAGGATTTCCAGTTTATGGAGCACCCATTATGGAGGAAACCCAGTCACTGTGACACCAATCACAGAGAAGGGCTCATCACTGGGGCATCCATCATATATGAAGGCCAGACACTGGGACAGCAGTCTCAAAGGAGGATTAATCCCTGGGACACACGTTATGAAAAAGGCCCAATTACAGGGAAACCCATCACCAAGTAGGATAGGTAACTCTGGTACCTATTATGGATGTTGCCTAGTAAGTGATACACCCATCACAGAGGACAGTTAGTCACTGGATCAACCATTATGGAAGAGGACCTGTCACTAGACACAAATCAGAGAAGAGGAATAGTATTTGGGGCTCCTAAATGGCGGAGGATCAGTCATTGGGGCACCAATATGGAGGAGATTATTTCACTAAGTCATCAATCACAGAAGATGATCAGTCTTGGGGCACCCATCACAGATATG
This sequence comes from Carlito syrichta, assembly GCF_000164805.1. Taxonomy (NCBI): domain Eukaryota; kingdom Metazoa; phylum Chordata; class Mammalia; order Primates; family Tarsiidae; genus Carlito; species Carlito syrichta. The sequence continues at coordinate 129,508 of NW_007256409.1, read as the reverse complement.
GACTAGTCACAAGGGCACCAGTTTGTAGGAGGGTAGTCACTAGGACAACCATCACAGATGAGGACCAATCACTGAGGCAACCCTCACACATGAGGGCTAGTCACTAAAGCACCCATCACAGAGAATGGGCAGTCATTGGGGCACTCATTGCAAAGCAGGGCCAGTAATTATGGCACACATCACAAAGGATAGCAAGTCACAAGGCACATATCACAGAGTAAGACTAGTAACTGGGAACACATCACAGAAGAGGGATTGTCACTGTGACACCCATCACAGAGGAGGACAAGTCACAGGGACATCACTCATGGAGAAACACCAATTAGACTCTCAATAAAGAGGAGGAATAATCACTGGGACACCAATCACACATGAGGGTCAAACATGGGGACACCAATCACAAAGGAGGGCCAGACACTGAAGCACTCATAAGGCAAACGAATCATTGGGGAAAGATCACAGAGAAGGATCAGTCACTGAGGCGACCATCACAGAGGCGAACTAGTTACTATGGTACCCATTAGAGAGGAGGGTAGGTCTATAGGACACCCATTTTGGAAGAAGATCAGTCACTGGGACACCCATCACAGAGATGGACTAGTCACTGATTCAGGCTATATGAAGGAGGCAAATCACAGGAACTCCAATTAGAAGAGGACCAGTCACTTGGGCATTTATTATGATAGGGGGCATGTCAGAGGGGCACGCTTCACAGAAGAAAGCTAATCACTGGTGCACTCATCACAGAAGGGAGCCCATCAGTAGGAGACCCATCACAGAGGACAGTCAATTACTGAGGCATCCATAACAGAGTAGGCCAGTCATTGGGACACCCATAGAGTGGAGTCCCAGTTAATGAGGCAACAATCACAGAGTATAGCCAGTTAGTGGTACCTAATAACAGAGGATGCCGAATCACAGAGGCACCCATGGCAGAGTAGGGAAAGACACTGTAGTAAGTATCACAGAAGAAAGACAGACACTGGGAACATCCAATACAGAGGAGGACCAATCACTAGGCACCTAACACAGAGAAGGGGCAGTCATTGGACACCCATATCAGAGGAGAGCTGTTTGCTTGGGCACCCATTACAGTTGTGGCCAATCACGGAATTACTGCAAAGAAAGGCTATTCATCAGGCAATCCACACAGAAGAGGGCTATTCACTGTGTCAACGATAACACAAGAGAACCATTCACTGGGGAGGACCAGCAATTGCTACACCTATCACAAAGTAAGTATTTTTACTGGACCACACAATATCAAGGAGTCTCAGTTACTGGAGTATCTGGCACAAAGGAGAACTAAAAATTAGAACATACATTATTTGCATGGCCAGTCACTGGGGAACAAATCTCTGAGGAGTTACAGTCACTGGAGCACCCATAATGAAGGAGGGTAGTTACTGAGCACCCATTATATAGGATACCAGTCACTGGAGCAGCAGTCTTAGAGAAAAGACAGTGACAGGGGCACCCATCACCAAGGAGAATATATCACTTGGGTATTTTTTGCAGAGGAGGGCCAATCTCTTGACTACCCATCACAGAGGTTGGACAGTCATTGGGGAACTCATAATAAATGAGGGGCAGTCAATAAGGCACCCATTGCAGAGGAGTGCTAGTTACTGTGGAACCTATCACAGAAAATTACTGGTCACTGAGACACCATTATGGAAGAGGTTCAGTTATTGGAACACACATTAAAGAGGAGGACTAGTCACTCAGGCACCCATTTTGTAAGATAGCACCAGTCCTAGAGGAGGTCCAGTCAATTGAGCACCTATTATGGGGTAGGCAGATTTAACCTGGACATCCATTATGCAGGAGGCCTAGAAAAAAGAGCACGCATCACGGTGGAGTACAAGTCACCAGGACACCTATTTCAGGGTAAGCCCATTACTAAGACACATAACACAGAAGAGGCCTAGTCACCAAAGTATCCATCACAGATGATGGCCAGTCATAGAATCACAAATCACAGAGGAGGACATATCACTGAGGCACCCATCACAGAGGAGTATTTGTCACTGCAGCACCCATCACAAAGGATGGGTAGTCACTGGGGCAAAAATCATAGAGTAGTTCAAGAAACTGGGACACCTATCACAGAGGAGGGCTAATTACTGTGTTACCCATATGGAGGAGGTTCAGTTACTAGAACACCCATCATCAACTAGGGCTAGTCACTGTGGAACCCATAATGGAGGATGGCTAGTCACTAGGGCACCAATCAGAGGAGGTTCATTCATTGGGGCACTCATTGCAGAGAAGGACTAGTCATTGTTGTACCCAGAACACGGGGTGGCCAGTCATAAAGGCATACATCACAGAAGAGGGCTAGTCACTGGGACACATCACAGGAGAGTGTTTTTCACTGTGGCAGCCATCACAGAGGATGACCAGTCACTGGGGGATCAATCAAAAAGGGCCAGTCCCTGAGACACTCAATATGAAAGACAGCAAGTTAATGGGACACACATAACACATGAGGTTCAGTCACAGGGACACCCATCACGGAAGAGAGCTAGTCACTGGGACACACATAATTTAGGAAGCCCAGTAAGTGGGACACCCATAATCATGGAGTGCTAGTAACCAAGGAAACCATTTTAGAGGAGTGCCAGTCATTTTGTCACCAATTATAGAGGAGACCCAGTCACTTGGGTCCCCAAAATGGATATAGCCCAGGTTTTAGTGTTCCCATACTGAAGGAGGTCATCATTGTGTCAACCATAGAGAAAAGCCGGTCACTAGAGCACCCTTCACAGAGAGGGCAAATCACTGGGGAACCCATCAGAGAGTAGTGCCAGTCTCTTGGATACATATTTTAGAGGCAGATCAGTCAATTAGGCTCCCATCAGAGAAGAAGTCTATTTACTGTCAGACATTACAAATGAGAACTAGTCACCTGAGTCAGACATCACAGACAAAGGCCAATGACAAAGTCACTCATCACAGAAGAGGACCAGTTACTAAAACACCCATTAGGAAGGATTCATTCACTGGGGCTCTGATCCAAGAGCACTGCCAGAATTGGTACTAGGGCATCCATCAAAGAACATGCTAAGTCAGTTTGATACACATCAGTGATGAGGTCTAGTAATTAAGGTTTCCATCAAAGTGTATACATCACTGGGCATCCATTAAGGAGGAGGAGCAGTCCCTGAAGCATCTACCACAGAGCAGAGCCCGTCACTAGGACACTCATCACCAAGGAGAGGCAGTAAATAGTTCTCCCATCACAGAGGAGTCCTAGTCATTGGAACTACAACTAGGGAGGAGGCCCAGTCACCATGAAATCCATCAAAAAGGAAGGACAGTCACTGGGGCACCCACTATGAAGCAGGTACAGCTACTGGGACATTGATCACAGAAGAGGGCAAGTCACTGAACACCCATCACAGAAAATTGCCAGTCATTGGGGCACCAATCACAGAGGAAGTCCACTCATAGAGGCACCCATTGGAGGAGGACCTGTCATTGTAAGGGGGAGGGCTAATCATTGACGTGTCAATGATATATGAAGGACAATCACTGTGTACTAATCACTGGGGAAGCACAGTCACTGGGTCACACATTTTGGTGGAGGATACCCATCACAAAAGAGGACCAAACGTGGGCACAGATAACAGAGGAGTGACATTATCTGGGGCACCTAACACTAGGGGGTCAGTAACTTGTTTATCAATACCTGATGAGGGCAAGCCACCAGAGAACACATTACAGAGGCAGGTCTGTCACAGGCTTATCACTTACAGAGGAGGACTAGTCAGTGGGATACACACAAAGGAGGACTAGTCACTGGCAATGATATCAGATGGGGTGCAGTCACTGGGACACCCATCACTGAGGAGGCCTGGTCATTGAGACACATCACAAAGGAGGTCTTGTCACTGGGGCAGTCAATATGGGGGGTACCCTGTTAATAGGACACCCATCACAGAAAATGGCTAGTCACTTTAGGGTTCATTATGCTGGAAGACCAGCCACTGGGAAACAAGACACCAAAGAGTTAGTCACTGGGGAACCGATAGTGAGCAACAGCTAATCAATGAAGCACCAATGATGTAGGAGACTAGGTGACTGGGGCAGCAATCACAGAAGAAAACTAGTTACTGGGGCTCACAAGATCGAGAAGAATCAGTCACTGGGGTACTTTCACAAAGGTAGGCCAGTGTTTGTAGCACCCATCAGAGGAGGGTCAGTCAATGGATCAACTATTTTGAAGGAGGCCAAGCCACTAGGACACCGATAATAGAGGATGGCCAGTCACTGGGTCACATGTTATGGAACAGACCCAGTCTCTGTGACACCTATCACAGAGGAAGGCTAGTCACTGGGATACCCATCACATATAAAGGACAGTCACTGAGGTATTAAACACAGGGAAGGACCAGTCACTGGGTCACCCATTAGGAAGGAGACCAAGTAACTGGAAAATCATCACAGAGGAGGGTTTGTCAGTTGGTCTACAATTCTGAGGGAGTGACAGTCACTGGCCACCAATCACAGAGGAGCCCAGACACTGAGACACCCATAAAGGAGGATTGCCAGTCACTAGTGAACCAATATTGAAGAAGCCTAGTCATTGGAGTACTGTTCACAGAAGTGGACCAGTCACAGAGGCACACTTCATAGAGGAATGGCAGCCATTGGGGCACCCATCACAGAATAGTGTCAGTCATTGGGACACATTATCATAGAGGAGAGTCAGTCATTGGTGAACTCAACACACAAGAATACTACTCACTGGGGCATCCAACAGTGAAGAGAGCCATTCAGTGGAAAAACCATAACAGAGAAGAGACAGTCACTGGGGCAATCATCTCAAAGGAAGGCCAATCATTGAAGCACACTTCACAGACAAGGGACAGTCTCTGAGGCACCCATCACAGAAGAGGGCCAGTCACTGGAGCACCCATTATGAAAAGCTAAGTCACAGGTGCTCTGATTACAGAAAAGGGCCGGTAACTGGGGAAACCATCACAGAGTAAGGAAATCAGTGTGATACATTTCAGATAGGAAGATCAGTCACTGGAGAATTTTTCACAAGGGAGGACCAGTTACAAGGCAACCCATTATAGAAGACACCAGTTACTGTGTCATTTATTCCAAAGGAGAGCCAGTAAATGGGGCACTCATCACAGAAGAGGTCTAGTCACTAGGCAACCAATTTTGGATGAGGCCCAGTTTTTGGAACACACATATCAAAGGAAGGCTAGTCAATGAGGCACCCATCATATATCCAGTCACTAGATTATCACTCACAGGTGAGGCCCAGTTGCTTGGGCACATATTATGGAGGAGGCTTAGTCACTGAGACAGCCATTACAAAGGAGGACCATTCACTGACCACCCATTATGGTGGAGGCCCAGTAAGTTGGGCAGCCAAGACAGAGGAGGTCTAGTCACTGGAACCTACCATGGTGGAAGTAGATGATTCATGGTGTACCATTCATAGAGAAGGCACAGTCACCAGTGTACCCATATTGGAGGTGGTCCAGTCACTGGGGTAAAACTATGGAAAAGGACTAGTCACTGGGGCATCAATCACAGAGACAGGTAGGTCACTGTGACACTCAAAATAGAAGAGGGATAATCAAAAAGGCACACATCACAGAGGAGGATTATTTACGGGGATACCTACCACAGAAGATTTTCTCACTGTGGTACCTATCACAGAGGGGACTCAGTCACTGGGTCACCTATTAAGTGGAGGTTCTGTCACTGTGGTACCTATCACAGAGGACAGCCAGTAACTGAGACACCCATCACTGAGGACAGTCAGTCACTGGGACACCCATCATAGAGGAGGGAAACACCATAGGGAATCAGTTATAGAAGCTGGCCAGTTGCTGGGTTATTCTCCACAGAGGAGGTCTAATCACTTGTAACCCATAACAAAACACAGACAGTCACTGTTGCACCAATCACGGGAGGCTTAGTCAATGAATCACCAATTATGGAGAAGGCTGAGTCATTGGAACACAAATCACAGAAGAGAACCAGTCACTGGGACACACATTTTGGTGGAGACAGAGTTACTGTGACACCCATACAAAAGAAGACAAGACCCTGGGCATCAATCACAGAGGATGACCAGGTTTTAGGGCACCAGTCACAAAGTATGCCGTGTTACTGGTGCACACATTATGGAAGTAGCCCAGTCATTAGATCACTTATCACAAAGGAAAGCCAGTCACTGGGGCACCCATTATGGACTAGGCCCAGTAAGTGGGACATTAATCACAGAGAACAGCTATTCATTGGTTCAACCATTATGGCGAAGGGTCAATCACTGGGCGCCAATCATAGATGAGGAAGTGTAATTGGGGAACCCACAAGGAGGAGGGACTGTCACTTGGAAAGTTATCTCAGAAAAGGGATAAACACTGGGACAAAACACAGAGGAGAACAATTTGTGTGGGCAAAAATCACAGAAGAAGGGCAGTCACTGGGGCAATCATAACAGAGAAGGACCTGTCATAAAGTCACTCCTTATTGAAGAGGGCCAGTCCCTGGGACAGCTATCAGAAAGAGGGCTAATTCTAGGGCAGATATATGGAGGAGGCCTAGGTACTGGGACACCCATAGTGGAGGAGGGCTTCACACTGAGGCATCCATTATGTAGAAGACCCAGTCACTGAGACAGGAATCACAGAGGAAAGATAGTCACTGTGACACCAATCCTAGGAGGATCAGGCACTAGGGCATTTAAAGAGGAGGGTCAGTCCATGGTCATACATCATAGTGGAGATGAAGTCATTGGGGCATTCATCACAGAGGCAGTGGGCTCACTGTGCATACATTAGGGAGGATGGCCACTCACTTGACTGAGGCGGGTCAGTCAAGTTTGCACCACTCATAGATGAGGGATACTCACTGGGACATCCAACACAAAATAGGGATAGACTTGTGGTACCCATAAAAGGAGTGCCAGTCACTTGCACACCCATTATGGAGAAGAAACAGTAATTTGGACAAACTTCAACGCATAGGGTTGTTCACTGGGGTTACCATTATGTTGGAGGCTCAGTCATTGAGGCACCAATGACAGACGAGTACAAGTCACTTGGGCAAACATAATGGAGGAGGACCTGTCACTGGGCCTGCAGTAGGTTCAGTCATTGGGGCACTAATAACAAAGGAGGATCTGTCACTGTTATGCCCATCCCAGAGAATAAATAATCACTACGGCACCCATCACAGAAGAGTTCTAGTCACTAGGGCACCCACTAGGAGGAGGTCAGAGCACTGTGTCAACTATCACAGAAGAGATCCAGTCACTGGATTACCCAGTACAGAGAAATGTTAGTCACTAGGGCATCAAATATAGATGTGGGATACTCACTGGGACACCCATTACAGAGACTCCACATTCACTGAGACACATATCACAGAGGAGGGCCATTTACAGAGGCACTCAGCACACAGAGGAGTCAGTCACTGTGGCATTCATCACAAAATAGCCACAGTCACTGTGACAGCCATCAAAGAAGAGGGTTAGTCACTGGGACACCCATCACAGAATATGGTCAGTCACTGGTGTGCTAATCACAGAAAAGGAGCAGTCACTGGGGTATACATCATTGAGGCAAGTCAATCATGGGGCACCACAAACAGAGAAAGGATAGTCTCTGTTATATCCAACTCAGGAGGGTTAGTCACTGTGACACTCATAACCGAGGAGGGCCTGAAACTGGAGTACACATTATGGAGGCAAATCAGTCCTTTGGACAACATTCACTGAAGAGGGCTAGTGACTGTGACAATTATTATGGTGGAGTCCCAATCACTGGGTCACCAGTCATAAAGAAGGCCTAGTCACTGGGGCACTCATAATGGAAGAGGGCCCCACACTGGGGCACATATTATGGAGGATGTCCAGTTCCTGAGCTATCAATAACTAAGCAGGGCATGTCACTGCAGCATCACATAGGAGGACCAGTCACAGGGCCTTTCATGAGAGGGGAGTGCCAATCACGGAGGCACCCATCACAGAGTAAGGTCAGTCACTAGTGCACTGATCACAAAGGCAGACCAGTCATGGGGGAACCCCTCAGAGGGAAAGGATAGTCAGTGGGACACCACAGAGAAGAAGACTTGTCATCATGGCACTGATAACAGAGGAGGGAGAGTAACTGGGAGAACTATTGTGGAAGAGGACTAGTCACTGAGGCTCCCATTATAGTGGAGATACAATAAGTTGGGAATCTATCGCAAAGGTAAACCTGTCCCTGTGACACCCTTCAGAGAAGAGAGTGAGTCACTGTGACATAAATAATTAAGAAGGACTATTTACTGAAATACACTTCGTTGAGTAAGACTAGTCACTAGGGCATTCATTTGGAGATGGGCTAACCACTGAGGCAGCAATCATAGAAGAGTACAAGTCAAAGAAGCACCTATTGAGTAGGAACAGTCACTGTGACACCAACCACAGAGGAGAACAATTAACTGGGGCACCCAGTGTGGAAGGAGTCTAGTACATCACAGAGCTTAGTACATCATAGAGCTAGTCACTTGGCACCAATTTTGTAGGAGAATCAAATGCTAGGAAACTTCAGAGAAGAGGGCTAGTCATTGTGGCATCCATTCAGAAGGTAGCCAGTCATTAAGATACCATTCAGAGAGAAGATCTATTCACTGGGGTACCCCTTATGGAGGAGGTTGAGTTATTGTGACACCTGTCACACAAGAGGGTTATACACTGGGGCACCCATCATCTATACAGGCAAGTAACGTGAGCACAAATCACAGGAGAGATTCAGTCACTGGTTCACACATTGTTAAGGAAATCCCAGTCACTAGGACACCCATCAAAAAGGAGGGCCTAACACTGGGGCACCTATTATGGAGGAGGCCCTATAGAAGAGGGCAAGTTTCTGTGACACCAGTCACAGAAGAGGGCTAGTCACTGGAGCACCCATCATATAAAGACAAGTCACTGTTGCATCAGTCACAGTGGAAATTTAGTCACTGGGTTACACATTATGGAGGAGGACCAGTCACTGGGACCCCCATCACAAAAGAGGGTCAGTCACCAGCACACCCATTATTTAGGAAGCACCAGTCATATAGGAGATCCAGTTATTGAGGCACCCAACACAGAGAAGCACCTGTCATTGAGTGTTTTATCACAGAGGAGGTCCAGTTAGCAAAGCACCCATTAGGATTCAGATCAATCACTGGGGCTTCCATCAGAGAGAAGGGATAATCTCTGGGTCACTCATCACAGAGTAGGGCAGGTCACTGTGACATTCATTACAGAGGCAAGCTAGTCCAATTAGCACCCATCAGAGAAGTGGCATAGTCATTGAGGCAACTATCACAAAAATTAGCCTGCCACTATTATAACAATAAAAGAGGAGTGTGACTCATTGGATCCCCCAATATAAACAGGATGAGTCACTGGGTCACCCAATAGGAGGGCCAATCACTGGAACTCCTATCACAGAGGAGGGTGAGATATAGGAGGACCCCTCACAGAGGAGGACAAGGCACTGGAGCATCAATCAGAGAGGAGGGATAGTCACTGGAAAACCCAGCCCATCACAGATAGCAGGTAGTCACTGAGACACCCATTAAAAAGAAGAACAGGTTTCTTGGGCATCCATCACAGAGGAGAGAGAGTCACCAGGGCATACATTTTGGAGGAAGACTAGTCACTAGAACCTCCAGCCCAGAGGTGAGTTGTTCACTGTGGTACCTATTAAGGAGTAGGCGAATTTGCTGTGACTCCAACACAAATGAGAATCAATGCCCAGGGGATCTATTACAGAGGTAAGCCAGCAATGGGAAACTGATCACAGAGGAAGACCTGTCAAAGAGGCAACCAAGTTGGAGAAGGGACATACACTGAGGCACCCATCAAAAAGGAGAATTGGTCACTGGGGCACTGATCAGATAGAAATCCCAGTCACTGGGTAAGCAATAGAGGGGAGGCCTAGCTATTGAGTACCAATCACAGAGGAGAGCAAGTCATTGGGAAACACATGAGAGAGGATGCCCAGTATCCGAGACACATCACAGAGGGGGCCCATTAATTGAAAAACCTATCACAGAGGGTAGTCTTTTACTAAGATACCCATGCCAGAGAAGGAAAAGTCACCTGGGAATCTAAAACAGAGGAGAGTCATTCAGTGGAGCACTGATCACAGAGGACAGTCAGGCACTGTGATACATGATATAGAGGAGGGACAGTAACTGGGGCCCTGATCACAAGAGAGCACTTTTCACTTGGATGCCTATCACAGAGAAGGGCATTTAACAGTAGCACTGATCACAGAGGAGAGCCAGTCACTGAGGCACCCATCAGAGGAGAACCAGTCACTAGAGCAACGATGACATAAGAAAGATAGCAGCTGGGGAACACATTACAAAGCAGTGCAATTCACCGGGGGCATCCATTAGAAAGAGGGTCAGTCACTGGTGCACCCATCACAGAGGAAGACTAGCCACTGGTGCTTTCCTCAGAGATCATACCTAGTCACTGGGACACTCATCATACAGGAAATGGTCTGTCAAAGAAGAGGGTTAGCCATTGGGATACCCATCACTGAAGAGGGCAAGTCAATGTGGCACCAATCACAGAAATGGGGCAATCACTCGTGCACCCATCATAGAGCAGGGCCACTTGTTGTGGCACCCATTACAGAGGAGGGCCAGTCACACAGGAACACAACACAGAGGACAGTCTCTGCAGCATCTATCAAAGAGAAAAGCCAGTAAATGTGGTACAAATCACAGAGTAGGGTCAGTCACTGAGGAATCCAACACAAAGGTGGTTCAGTCGCCGAGGCATCCATTAGGAAGAGGGGCAGTCAATGAAGCACCAATCACAGAAGAGGGTTAGTCATTGGCGCACCCCTCACAGAACAGGTCTAGTCACTGTGGCACCCATCACAGAATAGGGTTAGGCCCTGGGGCATGCATTACAGAGGAGACATAGTCACTGGGGCACCCATCACAGAGGAGGCCGTCACTGATGCCCCCATCACAGATGAGAGACAATTACTGGTGCACACATCACATAGGAGAGCCAGACACTGAGGGTCCCATCACAAAGGAGAGGCTGTTAGTGAGATTTACATTATGGCGGAAGGCCTGGCACTGTGGCACCCATTATGGAGGAGAACCAGTCATTGAGACCCATTATGAAGGAGAACCAGTCAGTGGAGTACTGAATACATAGGAGGTCCAGACATTGCTCCAACAATTACAAAGGAGGCACATTAACTGGGGAACATATCACAGATAAGAGCTAGTCAATGAGTCATCAGTCACAGAGAATGGTTAGTCACTTAAACTTCCATTATAGAGAGGCCATCACTGGGGATCCCATTATGGAGATAGGACAGTCACTTGGGCATCCGTAACTGTGGAGGATTAGTCACCGAAGCACACATCACAGAGAAAAGTCAGTGACTTGGGTTTTCTTTATGAAGGAAGACCAGTCACTGGGATGGCCATCAAAGAGGAGGGCTAGTGATTGAGGCACACATCACAGAGGAGAGCCAGTCACTTGGCCACCCATTATAAATGAGGGCCAGTTATTGGGAGAGGTATCACAGAGGAGGGCCAGTCAAAGCACATTAATCACAGAAAAGGAGTAGTCATTGAGGCAGCCATTATGGTGGAGGCCTAGTCAATGGGATACACAACAGAGAAGAGGGAGAACCAATTGGGAAATCATCACAGAAGAACAATAATACATAAAGCAGCCATCACAGAATAGAGTCAGTCACTGGGACACCCATCAGAGAAGTGAGTCAGTCAATGGAACACCTATCACAGAGATCAGTCATTGCTGGGGCAATCATCACAGAGATAAGTCAGTCACTGGGGCACACAACACAGAGGAGCACCAGTAACTGAACCACCCATCACAGAAGAGAACAATTATTGAGACACTCATCACAAAGGAGAGCCATTCTCTGAGCCCCCATCAGAGAGGAGGGACAGTCACTGGGGCACCAATTATATAGGTCAGTCAGTTAATGGGCTACCCAATATAAAGGATGCCCAGTTACTGGGACAACTATCACAAGGTGGTCAAGTCATTGGGTTACCCTTTATTAAGGATGGCCATTCACTGTGACAACAATCACAGAGGAGACCTAGTCACTGAGGCCCCCATCACAGAGAAGACACAGTAATTAGAGCACTCATCCCAGATTAATAACAAGGACACTCATCACAAGGGAAGCCTAGTCACTATGACACCCATCGTACAGAAGGCCTGTCACCGAGGCACCCAAAACAGGGAAGAGTTATTCACTGGGGCACTTATCACAGATGAGGGAAAGTCACTGGGACAAAAATCAAAGAGAAGGTCTAGTCGCTGAAGCTTCCATCAATAAGGAGGGACAGTCAGCAGGGCACCCAACACAGAGAAGGCCCAGTCACTTTGGCACCAATCACAGGGGAGGTTCAGTCACTGGGGCATTCTACGAAGAGATACACTCACTGAGGCAAATATCATGGAGAAGGGCCAGTCAGTGGGGCATGCACCACAAAAGAGGGTAAGTTTCTGAGGCTTACATTACAGTAGAGGCACAGTCACTGGGACTCCCATCACAGATGTGGGCTAGTCACTGTGACACCCATTATGGAGGAGGCCTATTTACCAAAATACCATTAGAGAGAGAGCTAACCACCGGAGCACCCATTATTGAAGATGTCCCATCACTGAGGCACCAATCACAGAGGCATCTCAGTCACTGGAGAACATATTATGGAGGAGAAACAATCACTAGGATACTCATCACAGAGGAGAGTCAATTACTGGTGTACCTCTTACAGGGGAAGGCCTGTCACTGGACAGCCATTAGGAAGAAGGGCTTGTCACTGGGGAACCCATTATGAAGGAAGTTCAGTTACTGGAACACCCATCACAGAGGAGGGCTAGTCACTGAGACAAAATCACAGCAAAGTCCCAGTCAAAAGAGCACCTATTATGGAGGAAACTCACTGGGACACCCATGACAAAAGAGGCTAGTGACTGGGGTACTTGTTATGAAGGAGGCCTAGAAACTGAGGCACAAGTCAAAGAGGAGGGATAGTCACTGGCACATCAATTTTGAGAAGGCTCAGTTGTCCTGGAACCCATCAGACAAAAGGGAAAAGTCACTAGGTTGCCCATCACAGACAATGACTTGTCATTGGGCCACCAATCAAAGAGGAGGCCTAGTAACAAGTGCACCCATTAGAGAGGAGGCCCAGTCACTGACACCCTTGACAGAAGAAGGCTCCTCAATATGGAAACTATTAAATATGAAAGCACATCATTGAGGCACCAATCACAGAGGAAACTCAGTCACTGGTGCACACATAATGAAGGAGACCCAGTCACTGGGACATTAATCACAAAAGAGGCCTAGTAACAGGAGCATCCATAATGGAGGTGACCCAGTAACTGGGATTTCCATTAGAGAGGAGGGATTGGCAATGAGACGACCCTGATGGAGGAAGTTAAGTTATTGGAACAACCATCAGAAAGAGAGTCAGGAACTAGCACACACATAATGCAGGAGGACCAGTAACTGGGTTACCCATTATGGAGGAAGCCATTTCACTGGGATACTGATCACAGAGAAGGGGTAGTCAGGGGGGCACCCAACACAGAAGAATCTTGTCACTGGAACATTTATTATGAAGGAAGTCTAGTCACTGTAGTAAACGTTGGAAAGAAGAGTCAATCACTGGTACATAGATCACAAAGGAGAGCCAATCATTGAGGCGCCCATCATAGAAGAGAGCCAGTCACTAGGGCACCCATCACAGATGATTACTAATGATGAAGTCATCCATTAAATAAGAGGGACAGTTACATGGGCACTAATTAGCAGAGTGTCGGTCACTGGGTCACCCATCACAGAGGAGGGTCAATAAATAGTGGCACCCATCACAAAGGAGGGACATTCACAAGGGCATATATTATAGAAGAGGGCCAGTTACTCGGAAAACCAGCACAGAAGAAGGCTACTCACCATGGCACCTATCACAGAGGAAATCCAGTCACTGGAACAACCATCACAGAGGAGAGGCAGTCACTGAGGTACACATTAGAGAGGAGCCCCAGCCACTGGGGCATCATTTACAAAAGAGGGCCAGTCACTGGGGTACCCATTATGGAAGAGGCTAAGTCTTTGGGGCACCCATTACAAAGTAGTATAAGAACTGGGGCACACATTATAAAGGAGGACTAGTTACTAGGATAAATATCACAGAAGAGTGTCATTCACTGGGGTGCAAATCACAGTGGAGGGCAAGTTACTGTGGCACCATTTAGGGAAGAGTCCTTGCTATTGGGTTTGCCATTATGGAGCAGGATCTGCCACTGACACCCATCACAAAGGAGAGTTAGTAACAGAAACACACATTAGGGAGGATGGCACACATCAGAGAGGAGGCTCAGTCATTAGGGCATACATAATATAGAAAGACCAGTCACTGGGGCACCCATTATGTAGAAGACCAAGTCACTGGTACACTCATCACAAAGTAGGTTCAATCAGTGGAGCAGCAAACACAGAGGTGAACCATTCACTGGGAAACTAATCAGAGAAGAGTTCCAGTCACCAGGAAATGCAACACAGAGGATTGTCAATCATGATGCTCCCATTAGAGAAAAATGTCAGTCACTGGATCATCCATCACAGAAGAATAGTACTCACTGAGGCACCCATCAGAGAGGAAAGCCAGTGACTGGGGCAACCATTGCAAAGAAGAGCCAATCTCAGGCACAACCATCCAGAGGAAGGTCAGTCACTGGGGCACCATCACAGAGAAAAATCAGTCACGAAGGTACCCATCCCAAAAGAGGGCCAGTAACCGGGGCACCGATTTCAAGGAGGGTCAGTCAATGGAGCATCAATCACTGAGGAGGGCCAGTCACTGAGGAACCCATCACAGATGTGGGCCACTCACTGAGGCACTCATTCCCGAGAAAACTAGTCACTGATATACCAATTAGGGAGGAGGACCAGTAACTGTAACAGCCAACAATGAGGAGAGCCAGTTAATGGAACACCCATCACATAAGAAAGCCAGGGCAACCGGGTCTGTGTAACCGTCTGCAAAGGAGAGCTGCAGTGGGCCTCTGACTCTTGCCCCAGGGGCTACGGACCCCAACATCGCAACCTGCTCTTCATATGGAGCTCTGCCATTGCCACCACTGGGGCATCTCAACGGGCTGGACAGTCACTGCAGCACAGACACTGCCACTGTTGCCGCAGCTCCCCCCCCACTACCCCACCACCACCACGGCCGTGGCCATTGCACATCACATCACCTGGGCCGGAGGTGATCCACAACTTCAGTCCTACAAGCCCCTTCAGGGAAGATCTGCTGGGATCGCTGCCACCTCTCCTGCAACCGCCGTAAGTCTCTGGCTGTCCACCCTGAGGCAGGCAGCCATCTTCAGCCTTTGCTGTTCCTATCCGCCCCCCCACCTCTGAGGCAAGCAGCTGAGATAGCACCACCTGCTGGCGTTTCAAGGTAACAACACCGAAACGGGAGAAACAAGCTTCATAAAGACATAGGCCAGAGTGGTGTATGGCGAGTGATCTGAACTGTCCTTCACAGCAGACCAGGGGCAACTGACCCTAACTGCAAACTAATTTACCAGCTTGAAAAGAAAGCTGGAAATCAGAGCTGAAAGGACATTGGACTTAAACTAAATGTCTCAGAGTGTGCTTCATTGATTCTGTTAGTTTAATGACTTAATTCTATTCCTAATGTATTGTTCCTTTTTTTCTTTTTTCCTCTTCCTTTTCTTCTCTTTTCTTCTCTCTGTAAACCATTTCTTTGTATAGAGGAAAAGCACACTAATAAGGTGATTGGTTAGCTTGTATGTTAGCGTCACTATATTTTTTTTGTATGAGAGTTGGTTCGTCTGTAGCTGTCGTCTATTGTTTTTATCTGTTTCAGTATAGGCCTCTCTCTATTTGTTGGCACACTCGTTTGTTTCCCCCCTTACTCCTCTCTTTCCCCACCCCCCTCTTCAACCCACAGTCAGCTTCATTCTCTCCCCTCTATTAACCATATTTTATTTCAAGGAGTAAACCTACAGCCCCACTGCATGGACAGACTCCAAGGCAGTGGGAAGTGGGTTCCAGATTATCCACACACCTGTCAGCGAATATCAGTACCTGCAGATAGATTTTGAATCACAGCTCCCCCCTTAAGTAAATCTCAAAACTGTAAAAACGACCACCCCCAACCTAGAATTGAACAAAGGAAGAGGGCATACATAAAGAATAGGAGATTGAACAAACAGAAGTAAAACCAATCTCTTTACCCCTGAATAACAGAATTAAAGAAGACGGTGACGTGGAGGGAAGGAAAAATTAGGGAGGGGGAAAAACCGCACAAATGAAGAAAAAACAAAAGAAGAATATAGGCCTCACACAGACCCCTGGGAGATCAGAAAGAAAACAGATTCTGGAACACAAACAATGAAGAGCCCCTAGAATGACTGGTTACATGCAACAAACCCAGACATCAAGGCATTAATGGAGAGAATTTTAAAATTGACGAGAGACAGGAGGAAAATAGGAAGGAGCTGATGTCAGAAATGACAACAGTAAAGAATACTGTGATGGAAATGAATGACAGACTAATAAGCATGTAAAGCAGAATCAGCCAAGCAGTAGAAAGAATCTCAGAGCTCAAAGACCAAAATAAAGAACTAACCCAAACTGTCAAAAGCATAGAAAAGAAGCTCAAAAAGACAGAACAAAACCTGCTAGAGATGAATGATCACTTCAAGAGACCAAACCTAAGAATAATTGGGCTTCCTGAGGCAGAAAGAGAAACCGAAGCCACACTGGAACAAACATTGCATGAAATCATTCAAGAAAACTTTCTTCATCTCATCAAGGATGAAAAAATTCAAACACAAGAGATTCAGAGAGCCCCTGCAAGACAACAAATGAGAAGACCAACTCCAAGACACATAATAATTCGCCTAAACAAAGTAACTATAAAAGAAAAAATCCTAAAGGCAGCAAGAGAAAAAAGCCAGACTACCTACCAGGGAAAACCAATTAGAATAGCAGCAGATTTATCCACAGAAACCATTCAGGCTAGGAGAGCCTGGAGCCCTATCTTCAAAGTTCTAAAAGAGAAACAATTTCAATCAAGAATAACCTGCCCAGCCAAACTAAGCTTCATTAGTGAGGGAGAATTGAAATATTTTCCAGGTATCCAATCCCTAAGAACCTACGCTGCCACCAGAACACCAATACTAGAAACACTTAACAAAGCACTGAACACAGAAGAAAAAGAAAAAAAGAACAACAACATTCTTAACAAGAGTACAGGCAAAAGATTAAAAACACACATGAACCAACTCCAAAACCCAAAGAAAGACAACAAACAAACAGGAACAGCTCTGTAAGAACCTTATGACAGGGAGCAACCCTTGCATTTCAATTATTAGCCTAAATGTGAATGGACTAAATGCACCACTGAAAATACATAGAATAGCAAAATGGATAAAATATCATCAGGCAACAATCTATTGCCTTCAAGAGACTCACCTCACTAGAAAGGACATGCACAGACTCAAAGTAAGAGGATGGGAAACAAACTTTCAGGCGAACGGAATACAAAAGAAAGGAGGAGTAGCAGTCTCAATTTCAGACAAAATACCCTTCAAGCTATTAAAAATCAAAAAAGATACAGAAGGTCACTACATAATGATAAAAGGCTCAATCCATCAACAAGAAATATCTACCCTAAACATATATGTACCCAACATAGGTGTGCCAACTTTCATAAAGCAACTTCTAGGAAAACTAAAGAAAGATATTGACTCTAACACCATCATAGCTGGGGACTTTAATACCCCACTCACAACCCTAGACAGATCATCAGGACAAAAAATCAGCAAGGAGATCCGGAACCTCAATGTAACTTTGGACCAAATGGACTTAATTGATACCTACAGAACACTCCATCCAAAGACCACAGAATACACATTCTACTCATCACCACATGGAACATATTCTAAGATCGACCACATACTCGGCCATATATCAAGCATAAGCAAATTTAAAAGGACTGAAATTCCACCATGCACCTTCTCGGACCACAGTGGAATAAAAATAAACATTGACACCAACAAAGTCCCCCAAAACCCACAAAGACATGGACACTAAACAGCATGATGCTAAACAACTCCTGGGTCAATGATGAAATCAAAACAGAGATCAAAAGATACATGGAAACAAATGAAAATGAAGAAACATCTTACAAAAATCTCTGGGATGCCCTGAAAGCAGTAGTAAGAGGGGAATTTATATCCCTACAAACACACATGAAGAAAATGGAAGGAACAGAAATTCACAACGTAACAAGCCACCTAAAGAAGCTGGAAAAGCAAGACCACAAAAACCCTAATTTCAGGAGAAGAATCCAGATCACCAAAATAAAAGCCCAAATCCAGGACATAGAAGACAAAAAGATAATACAAAAAATCAATGAAACAAAAAGCTGGTTCTTCGAAATGATAAACAAGATCGATGGTCCCCTAGCTAGACTCACCAAGAAAAAATGAGAAAAAAACCAAATAAGCACAATCAGAAACACAAAAGATGAAGTCACATCTGACCCTGAAGAAATACAAAAGATCATTAGAGACTACTACATACACTTGTATGGAAACAAACTTAAAAACCTTAAGGAAATGGAAGACTTTCTGACATCACATAACCTACCTACGTTGGAACAAGAAGAAATTGAGACCCTAAATAGACCAATAACAATCAAGGAAATCGACTATATAATAAGAAAACTTCCTACAAAAAAAAGCCCTGGTCCAGATGGCTTTCCAGCAGAATTCTACAAGACATTTAAGGAGGAGCTGATACCAATCCGAATGAAGGTATTCCAGCCTATTCAAAAAGATGGAACTCTCCCCAAATCATTTTATGGAGCCAACATCACATTGATACCTAAGCCAGGTAAAGATCCAACAAAGAAAGAGAACTACAGGCCAATATCTTTGATGAACATAGATGCTAAAATTCTCAACAAGATCCTAGCAAACCGGATTCAGCAATACATCTCAAAAATCATCCACCATGACCAAGTAGGTTTCATTCCTGGGATGCAAGGCTGGTTCAACATTCGTAAAACCATAAATGTAATTAAATACATCAACAGATGTCAAAACAAAAACCACATGATCATATCATTAGATGCAGAAAAAGCTTTTAATAAAATCCAGTACCCCTTCTTGATGAAAACCCTTTAACATCTAGGCATACGGGGAACATACTTCAAAATAGTAAAAGCCATCTACGAGAAACCCACAGTCAGCATACTCCTAAATGGACAAAAATTGGAACCATTTCCCCTGAAAACTGGAACTAAACAAGGATGCCCACACTCACCCCTCCTGTTCAACATAGTATTGGAAGTCCTGGCTAGAGCAATCAGAGAAGAGGAGGCAATCAGTGGTATTCAAATAGGAAAAGAGGAAGTCAAGTTATCTCTCTTTGCAGATGATATGATTGTGTACCTTGAAAACCCAAGAGAATCTGTCAAAAGCCTCCTTACATTGATAAAGGCCTTTGGCAAAGTCTCAGGATACAAAATAAATGTACAAAAGACAATCGCATTTCTCTACATCAATAATAAACAAACAGAAACCCAAATAAAAAACACAATTTCATTCACAATAGCCACAAAAAAAAATGAAATACCTTGACATCTTCCTAACCAGAGGCGTGAAAGACCTTTACAATGAAAATTACAAAACACTGCTCAAAGATATCAAAGATGACACAATCAAGTGGAAAAATATCCCATGCTCATGGATTGGAAGAATCAACATTGTGTCAATGTCCATCTTACCTAAGGTAATCTACAAATTCAATACAATACCCATCAAATAACCAGCAACATTCTTCTCAGACCTAGAAAAGACAACACAGGAATTCATATGGAAACACAAATGTCCAAGAATAGACAGAACATTCTCAGAAGAAAAAAAAACAAAGCAGGTGGTATCACATTACCAGTCTTCAAACTTTACTATAAAGCTACAATCATCAAAACAGCTTGGTACTGGTACAGGAACAGGCA